>NW_015539929.1:686346-712824 GCF_001515605.1 Sinocyclocheilus anshuiensis
TATAGTAATGTATACATTTTTAGCAAGTTATGTTCTACTGTGGTAGAAGTGTGTGGTAAATATGATACAAAGAAGTAAATATATGTTTAGGCAAATACTGTTTACTATGCATTACTATTTTAAAAAAAATAAAACAAAATAAAATAACCACCAATTAAATATTCATTTAGTGAAAAGCTGTGTGGAATACATTTCGTGATTATTCAAAATTGGAAAACAATGGAGCAGTTCTCCGCTGCAGAACTGTGTTAAGACAAAAGGGTGATTAAAGAGAAATGTGAGCTTTTGAGTGACAGGTCCTGTTCTGGCTGTGGTAACGCCTGTATGGAAAGCAGATCGAGGTGAAACGGGATGGGGATTTGGATTTGGTTGCAGATCTTACCTCTGACGTAGAGGTTGGCAGGAGCGGAGTAGCGTGTTCCTGCGCTGTTCACTGCCACACACTCATACTTGCCCTGGTCCGATTCCTCGCTGTTCTCGATCTGCAGAGCCCCTGCAAACACAACACACGCAATCACAAACGCTCTCTCACACACTCACAAACAATCTCAACCTCCGTCGCTTTAAACGAGGGTGGCCTGAGGAAAAGATTTATTTTTCTGCCTAAACAACACATACACACTGACTAACACTCGGCTGGCATATGACCTTTCTTGTCTCTCTAAACACTGAAAGAAAAGAGCAACATCTTTCACTAAATAATTAAATAAATCTAAAGCAAACTGAGTTATTTATTCAATGTGGCAAGTAAAAACACCTGCAGGCTATGCCAGCTATAAATGTCACTGTACATAAGCTCTGCTATTCTGCGAGCTGAGACAAAGCCGTGCTCTTAGAGAATGGATCTATCAAGACATAATACAGCCGCTTCAATTACTGTCAATACATCCTCAATGCATCCACTGACAAGAAATTCTGCAAACAAAAGCAAATCCAGGTGGACTAAAACTAAAAGGTTGTTTTTTTCTGACAGCAATATGTTAAAGTTTTTGCAGTTCATTATCTCCATCTTTTCAATGTCACTTACCTAGATTTGGCCTTCTGTTGATAACACATAAATTAACACAAAAAGTTCATATACATTTTGTTTTCACAAAAATCATGAGCTCATTAGGCATTTTAGTATGGTAGTGCTGTTTGTTTGCGTGATGTGACATACATCATGCAATCTGTGGATGATGGAAGCACACCGAGAGAACTAAAAATGTTGTCAACGTGTATTTCAGAAGTATTCCTGAAATGCATTATGGGATGGGTTTGAACGTGTGCAATAACAATAGAAACATAATCGAAAGACTGTGAGTGCATGAAAGCTGAGCATTAACCTCGCTCCACGAGTGGATTACTCAGAAGAATGACTCTTTAAAACACTTACAGCACACATAAACACAAACACACTCATATGAGATCTGTTCCAAACACATGTGAGCTGTAAAAGCATCTATTTAAAGATCCAGGATTATTATCTTTAACTAAAACTATTAATAAAGTCAATTCTTGAAATAAAATAAACATTACCTGAAGTAAAATTAAATATAAACTTTTATTTATATTTAATTTAAACTTTAAAAATGTTAATTTAGTTAGTTGCCAAGGCAACATTTATCATTTTTGTTTAAAGTAATAAAAATAACTCAAATTAAAACTAAAAATTAATGAAAACTACATAGACATATAAAAGAACTAATAAAAATAAAAATGCTAAAACTTCTCATTTAAATTATAATGAAAACGGTCAATATAAAAATAAATCCTAATTCAAAATTATGATACTAAATATATAATTCTAAAATAACACTGGGATCAACGTGTAGCTTAAATACAATGCAAGTTGCTTTGGATAAAAACATCTGCAAAAAGCATAAATCTAAAAGTAAACACTACCAATTATTTAAAACTACTTTTCCCATCATCCTCTGTGTCGGCATAATAAAATAATAAAATACACAGATAAAGCATAAATCACACTTAATGCATGTGTTTCGCTCTTTATTTTGTTGAACTAATGGTAAAAATTATTCCTGTGTGCTAAAAAAAGATAAACGTGCCATTTTATTGCATTTTTACGTTTAGAATTGCAATTTTCAAACTTCTTGCAGTATCTTCCTTCCTTATTGATTTTTTAATGTGATGTTAGATTTTGGTCAAAATTAGGTATCTTTTTAATTTTGCTGTTTGCAATGGCTTTTTGATACAGTACTTTCAAATGCAGCTAAGCAGCGTTTGGAACAGATCTACTGTCTCTTCTTCTCTAGTCATCAGGAAAGCCAGCTTTTCTTTCTATCACTTATTACATCTGAAGCGCTAGTGTCAGACTGATGTTGAAGGATGCTGTTCTGCCCTCTCTCAGTCTCTTCTCACTTTCTCATCCTGACATTCCCTCTGAAGAGATCAACTCAGAGTTACAGTCAAATCTTGCAATTCTTTCCTTCTACATCAGTCCTGTCATATCAGCGGTGAGCTTTCTATCCCTCAGTTTGGCCGTTCTGGACTCTTCAGCTAAATGCCTGGAGACGAGAGGCGTTCATTGAATACAAACTGTCATAATGACATTAAGTTTTTCTGCTGCAGGGGATGAGATGTTGTCCACGTATCTCACAATTTCCGAAGCCGCATTGCAGCTCTGCTCAGTTATTGATCAGACAGATTGTCAGTCATCTGGACAGTAAGTAAAGGTCAGTTGAGCGGAAAATGACACTTAAGCACATTCCCCAAATTCTTACTGTTATGTATTCAGACATTTTACGTTTGCATTTAAAAAAAAATAACTATTGCTATTCTCAATGATGATACTCAAAATAACATGTTATAAAAATAATATAAAATATACTATAATATAGCATAGATAAAAGTAAATGAATATCAATTCAGTATGTATAATTTTTTATAAAGATATTAATGTAGAAATTATTTTCAGATTTACCGCAAATTCTAATTTTTGTAATGTATTCAGACATGCATAATGTACAGATTTTTAAAATAATTTTTTGCTATTCTCAATGATGATACTCGTTACTGTTTTATGAGTATCATCACTGAGAAAAGCAAGAAATATATATATATATATATATATATATATATATATATATAACCTGTAAAATACAAGTGACTATTCCTATTAAGCATTCACACAATGCAATAAATTAAAAATAATGTATAATGTAACTAAAATCAAATAAGTATAAAAGTTGTATAAATATAATAATTTTGAATTTTTTTATATAATTTTAATTTATGCAAAATGTCATTTCGGATTTTGGGGCGGAATATTACGGATGTGTTTATGACAGGTTTTGTGAAACCCATAAAAAATATTGATCAGATGCATCTTTGTTTTGTCTTTTGTTTGGTATAGTAATGTATTATTTTCAGTAAGACTGAATCAGATGTCCATTAGTGAGACAGACGAGCAGAGGTTCATGCACAGAGACGAGGCCGGATCGAAGACGCGGAGGAAGACAAAGAGAAAAACTCCAGAATGAGAGAGAAGATGGGGACAGAGTGATGGAGGGGGACACTTCGGGGTGAAAGAGGAATCGAAAGATGATGCATTTGGATATTTTCTGTTTTCAGCATTCTTACCTCTGATTGGTGTACCACCTGGTGAGGTAATATGAATGCAAATAAGATTAAAGAGAACTGTTAGTGTGAAAGAGAGAGTAGAGAGAGAGAGCTAGAGAGAGAAGAGGAGAGAAAGACGAACAGGAGAAAAAGATTTCTTATTTAAGAAGCAGCATTTGTACAATCTTCCCCAGAAGACTTTTGGCTCTTCTGTTCTCACTGTGTGTTAATTCACATTATGTAGCTTACATTGCTGCTTCAGGCCAGAAACATACTCTATGCAAGTGTGCATGGTCCTGCTGTGCATACATGATGTTCTCCGGTACTCAAGAGAGTTACTGTGCTAAATGGCTGTGCATGCTAAAAGTTTAATTAATCTGAACTAAATTGCACAGCAAAACATGACAGTGATGGACCTGAAAAAGAAAACAGTAATATCTGCAATAGTGTCCCTTGTACTCAAGTCTCTGAGTTCATGTACTTGTGTAGAGTATGTTTTAGCCTTTAAATGACTCATTCTTGTGAGCCAGTAATAATTTCATCTCTCTCTGCACAAGGGTCTTCTGCTATTTTTACAGTGGTGCACATTCTACCTCCAGCACAACTTTGGCCTTTGGATCCGACCACAGCTGTGCTAAATAAATACAGCTGTCTCATGCAACACAGAAGAAAACCTTTTCATGCAAAGTGATAGTTCAATCTCATTGCATTGAACGACCCTTGAGTCTTATTACTTTCAAAAGAGACTTGTTTAACTTTGTAAAAAGCTTCAAATACTTGCCATTTTGTTGTTATATGTTTTTTTTCTGACCAAAATCGTATTATAATTACGATTTACAAACCTGTAGTAAATGCCTAGGAGTGCTTTTTTAAAGATCCTTTGCAATATGTTAATATGTGAAGTTGCCTTAGATTTTAATCAAAAAGAGTCCATATGGAGTCTGTTGACTATGATGCAGATTCATGTCAATCTGGATCATAAGTCAACCTTCCACCATGTGAAAACAGTGCGGATTTGGGAAGGGGGTCAGAGACATAAGGAAGCCCCTGTAAACTGTGTGGATTGTGGTCCATCAGCAGTTTACAGCGAGCCTTGCGTACACTGGGACCCTCAGAAAGTCCAGGATGCCCAGAACAGGACAGGATTGAGGACTTTAAGGTGAGTCTGCAGTGTAGCACGAGCATAATGAAGAATAGTAAGACTTTACTATATCTTCACTATGGCTAGAGGGAGAAAATTTGAGTATATGTTAATTTTTGCAGTTGGTAGTAAGAGTTCTCCATTCGCTGGCAGTCGAGAGACAGTCGCTATCAATCCTGGCTGTATTTAAGACGTAAAACAGCAGCTAAGCTGGACATCCATTATCTTACTGAGGAGAAATCAATAATCAGCCCGACACATCTCTGTTCATAAAGATCGGCACACCAATCATCATAAATCACCTCGGCCTGAGAGATTACTGTGGTGTAGTGGGTAAAAATCGGTAACGCATGTCTATAGGATTTTCGCCTTTTTATCATCTGTCAGATAAAAATGTTTCGATTGCTTATAAAAGTAATTGCACACCTTAAAAAGCTGCTTGATTTGAGGCATCATTCATGTCCGTAGCACAAATGTTGCAGAAAATTAAGTGCAGAAATTTAAAAAAGATTTTTGTTTGAACAATGGACCTTTTTCACAGACTTATTATGCATTTCCACAGTAATTAACAGGGCCTAAAATTAACACTTGATAAGCACCAAATGCATGTAAAAATCAGCATCAAACACTGTTAATTGCCTGTTAAAGTAATCCTAACAATGCCTGAAAATGCAATATAGTTTAGCACAACTATCATATCACAAAGACTGTTATAATTATGTAAATATGTAATCTGATGCGCTGCGTGTTTCAAAGTGAGCTGCTCATGGTAACGGTTTTCAATGTCTCGGAGTGGTTTGCATTAAATGCTGCTCTACACAAACTACATTTCCGTAAGCACTGTAAGTTTGGGGGCTCTATCATATACCCGGCGCAATGCGGCGCCAGGCGCAACGCAAGTGTTTTTTGCTAGTTTCAGCCCGGCGCAGTTATAATTTTCATGTCCTGCGCCACGCTGTTTAAATAGCAAATGCATTTGCGCCCATTTGTGCGCTCATGGGCGTGCTGGTCTGAAAACGAGGTGTGTTCAGACGCATTGTTGGTGCATTGCCATTTTGAGGCAACTGAAATAGACTGCGCCTTTGACCAACTAAAACCTGGTCTAAAGTCAATGGCACAGTAGTTTTTTTGTTACATCGCGTGTACACTCTGCTTATTACACACACAGGGACGCGCAGCAGCACACAAACATGCCAAATATTAAAAATGAAAGGATTACAATGTAAAAGATTATTATTGTGTAAGCTACATAAATATAAAAATGCATACATGTCATAATGGACAGTCATTGCATGTATCAGAATTAGGCTACCTATTTGCTCGCGCACGAGCAGATCTGTTTCCTCTCTGGAGATGCGTTCTGTCTTTGCGCTTGCAAATTCTGCTGTGTAAATAGCAAATTCGCCATGGCGCGAGTGCAACTGGCTCTTAAAGGGAATCAGAGATGAGACTCTGATTGGTTTATTGCACGTTATGCCCAAAACACACCTATTACTCATTAAGAGAATAGGGACTACCCTTTTAGACCATGCACCGGGCGCGCCGACTGTTTTTCCCGTCGTTAAACTAGCAAAAGTGGATTCGGACACGCCCTAAGTGCACCTGCGCCATGTGCTTTAGACCTTGCGCTTAGATCGTTAAAATAGGGCCCTGAATCATTTATAACATGCATTTGAAAATGCAACGTGCCAAAAATCTTCCCAAGTTTGTAATGAGAATGGTTCATAAATCAGGTGTCATCAAAATAGAAGCATTTCAAAAGAGAAGTTTCCCTGCGGTTTCCATAAAAATCTCTATGGTTTAATGTTAAAAAGCAAAGAAAACTTGTTCTGCCTGTTTTTTTTTTCTTCTTTTAGTTTTAGGCCCAGCTTATTAACATTGCAAATCTAGAAAAGTTTGTGATGCTGTATTTACTGTATTTCCATTGTTTAAAAAACACTGTTATATTACGTTGCCATTAAATTACAGAAAACTGGGTTTTTCTAATACAGCTAAGGTAGTGATGGGAAATTTGACATCTTTCTCTCTTCTGACCACCGTAATCAATCTCTTGATATTTTATTTCTCTGTTGGAAAGTAATAGAAACGCTACTGTGGATTTTTCAATTTGCTACTGGAGCACAATGTGAAAAGGGTCCACAGCAATACACTTGAATATCTGAATGGCCTTTGGCTCACGTGTATAGGAGGCTTGACTCCTGACGTAGAGTCTTGTGAGTGTTTACATTGAGAGAAGCAGGATTACATTTCCCAGCTCTCTTTATCAGATTCGGTCTCCCTGTCTGCGTATCACCCGGCTGCATTGTAAACAGATTGTTGATTGATGTCCAGGGCAGAAGCACCTGCTTTGGCAAGGTTGGTGGTAATTACTTGTACACAATGACATGTTCCAGTGAGATTAAGGTTCCGTTTGAAGCGGAAGGTATTGAATCATGAGTGCTTTTCCTATTTGTTCACAGGCGTTTTGTAAAGGTCACGAATTGAAAAATTGTTTCATTAGCATTCGTTAATGGGAAAAGGCCTTTGCACTAATGGCTGGAGAGCAAAGCTAATCTGAGGATCAAATAATGGACTGTATCCAAACAAATAAATTATGTGATTTTCTGGTAGCTGCGAGATGGATTGGCCGACAGGGAATAATTTGACAAATATGGAGCTGTTTGACGATTGACGCAGGAAATGATTGTTGACAAGGGCCGACGATTCTAATGAAAACAAATCACTGTGCTGTCATGTTAATCATGTTTGTGTGTCCTAACTCTCTGTCTTCCTGTTTGTTTCCGTTTACTTAAAGACATGAAATGAAACCAGAGGCTCGTTTGGAACTGGAATGTCACTTGTCGTATAGATGCGCAGCAATAGTAGAATTCCAGAAGTGAAAAATCCATTCATTCCCTCCATAGAGATTTAGTGACTGTAAAACAAGCATGTGGTATTTTATACTTATTAAAAGTAGGCTGCATTTATTTGACCAAAAATACAGTAAAAACAGTAATATTATTACAATTTAAAATAGCTGTTTCCCATAGTAATGTATTTCAAAATATCATTTATTAATGTGATGCAAAGCTACATTTTTAGCAGCCATTACTCCAGTCTTTTATTTATTATTATCAATGTCGAAAACATTTATGCTTCCCTATATTTTTGTGAAAACTCTAATAAATTTTTTTCAGAAGAACCAGATTGATTCAAAATAGAAATCTTTGCACTTTATTTTACAGTATGTGTACTTACCCAAGAAAGTACTGGTAATATAAGGTAACTACATGGGCAGGGTTAGGTCTAGAGGTAGGTTCAGGGTAAGTAACTAGTTTTTACCTATTTAATGTAATTACTAAAATAAGAACATAGTATGTACATGAGTAACAGGACTGTGCTACCGAAATCTTTTATAACATTATAAATGTCTTTACTGTCACTTTTGATCAATTTAATGAATACTAGCTGAATAAAAGTATTAATTTCTTTAAAAAAGAAAAATCTTACAGACGCTGAACTTTTGAACGCTAGTACACAGGCAATAATTTTGTTTTATATTGTCTTTCTGATTCAATCCTATCATTCCCTCATGAAATAAGTGCACAGTCTTGTACCGTTGCCTTTTTTTAAATGTTCAAATACTTTCAAATGCTTTGAATCAAATGTTGCAATGCGATTCATCTTTGAGCTGGTTTGGTTCAAGCCTTTTTCTGAAATCCCTATGGAAAGAATGAATGGGGAAAAAAAATCTTGGGCTCTATTGTCTTTGACACTGAGGTTAAAAAAAGAGGTTAGAAAAAAAATCACGTTCAGCAGGTGCCGTCGGCTTCAATGTTCGCAATCAGCATCTTTATTCTTCAAGCTTGTTTGCCTTTTGTGTGTTTACGAAGTTCTTTTTACCTGAACGGAGCTGTTTGATTCGTCCATCGCTGCTGTTAATGTCGACAGGCAGGAAGTCTTTGAACCAGGTGATCTCCGGGTCAGGGTTCCCACTGGCGGCACAGAGCATGGTAGCAGTGCGTGTTCTCTCCACCACCTTCAGCTGTGGGCCCATGTCTATAGTGGGGAAGCCGTGAGGGATCTGGTCCTCTGGAAAACACACACACACAAAACCACAAAGAGAGAGGCGTCAGCACACGATTGAAATGCACGATAAGCTGTGCTTTTTTGGTCAGAAAAAAGCACCACGGCTCATTTTTCTAAAGCACAGACAGCTCTTACAAATGTTCGTCCACAGGACCACCCGGGGCGATCGGACTGTAGCAGCTGAAATGCATGACCGTAAGACACAGAGGTTTAGTAGAGATCACGGTGTGAAATCCACTGCTAATGTAAATACGGGTGGGCCAAGGCGTGACTAATCTGCCCGTGGTGTTTCTGGTCATGGATATGTGAGGGTGAGAGGGGTGATTTCCCTTCCGGCTGTAGTGACACCTCACAGAACGGCTGGCTCCGTCTGACACACAATTTCACTACAGGAAGTCTAATATTGGCATTCCTAAATTAGGTACCAAATGCTGCTGAAATGCAAAGGTAGAATTACATGTTGTGTTCACATGCCTCTTTTGCACTATAGAGGGAAAGCTCTTGCTCTCTCTGGCCCCATTTACACCTGGTATTAGCATGCATCGCAAATGCATTTCATGCATTTTCAGGGTCGCTGTTTGCATAACTATGTACATCACTTACACTCTAAAAAATGCTGGGTTAAATACAACCCAGTGCTGGGTAAAATAGGGACAAAATGCTGTCAGTCATATGAAAAATATTAATTTAAAGGGATTGTTCACCCAAAAATGTTACCTTTACAAACCTCTTCTATGACGTTCAATAGGGCTCATTGTTGTTTGGACCCCAATGTTTTTTAAAAATATCTTCTTTAGTGTTCCACAAATAAATAAGGTTTGGACAACATGTGAGTTATATTCATTTTTGGGTGTCTTTTGTCTACCACTCAAAGATTTGGGGTC
Organism: Sinocyclocheilus anshuiensis; assembly: GCF_001515605.1. Classification (NCBI taxonomy): domain Eukaryota; kingdom Metazoa; phylum Chordata; class Actinopteri; order Cypriniformes; family Cyprinidae; genus Sinocyclocheilus; species Sinocyclocheilus anshuiensis. The sequence goes on from NW_015539929.1 coordinate 696,001, forward strand.
AGTAAGATGTTTAATGTTTTTAAAAGAAGTCTCTTATGCTCATTAGGGCTGCATTGATTTAATCAAAAATACAATAAACAGAAATACTGTGAAATATTATTACAATTTAAATTAACTGTTTTCTATTTGAATGTATTGTATGTAAAGTGTAATTTATTCCTGTGATGAAAGCTGAATTTTCAGCATCATTACTCCAGTCTTCAGTGTCACATGATCTTTCAGAAATCATTCTAATATGCTGATTTGCTGCTCAAGAAACATTTCTGATTATTATCAATGTTGAAAACAGCTGTGCTGCTTAATATTTTTAGGGAAATGTGATACATTTATTTTTCAGGATTCTTTGGTGAACAGAAAGTAAAAAGTTAAAAAAGAACAGCATTTCGATCAGATCACAATGTGTCTTTAAGACTCCATTTACACTTGCTTTCAGCACTTGTGATTTCAATTACTCGAGATGGATGTCATTAAAAGATGTAAACTTGGTCTATGAGGTAAAGAGCTCTGTTTCTCTGATATGTGGTTGAGAGGTAAGTGAAGGGAACAGCGCAGAACTGTACATAATGTGTTGTGAGTGTTTCCATGCATGTTTGAAATGGGAAATGAGGAGTAGATGAGCACAATCAGAGAGAAAGCCAACAGCGTCCAGCGGTCACCACACTCTCACTGCTAGCAGATAATGGAGGATAAAACAACTTTATGCAAATCGACATCATTAAGAACAGCAGGTGCAGACAGGAAACATACGGGAATAAATGCTCTAACTGTTCTCTGTGCGTACACTAATTGAGCTTTACCAACACACAAGGGCTGCACAATTATTAGAGATAACATCGAAACTCTGATATGGCATAGTGCGGTTATTAAAACTAATGTGAAATCAGATTAATAATGCTCCACATAAACTCGATCCTGGGAGCTGTCCTGAGTTTGAATTACTTTCCCACTGTATGCAACACAAATTGAAGAAGATCTGGGTTCTTTTTCATTTGATTCACTTTTGTATCAAGTGTGAAAACTAATAAAGAGTGAAACTCTTTCTACTGACAGCAGAACAAATCCTTATCCTTATCCTTATTTTGTATCCTTACAAAAGATATTTTAATTTGATATGCAAAATTGTTCAATATCTTGTTTTTTTTATCCTTCTTACCATAATGTTTCTAGTTCTAAGCATGAATCTAATTAAAATGTATTATATTATACAATATAATATTATATTATATTGCTTATATATATATTATATATTTACATAATATATAATATTATATTAAAATAATAATAATATTATATTATAATAGGTTTAAAACATTTAAAATATCCAGTGTTTTAAGGATGAAAATTACATTTTTAGTTTTAGTGTTTTTTTCAATCATGATTTGAAAGAAAGAAAGAAAGAAAGAAAGACATAAATAAATAAACAAATCCAAATTATGACTGATAAATAAATAAACTAACAAATGGTGGTTCAAATCCCAATCATAAATAAATAAACAATTCAATAATTTAATCAATCAGTCAAACACATTTTCCCCAAATCATGCAGCCAAAGATCTCACATTCCATTCTGGCAGTGAAACAGTTAAACACTGTTTATGGGTTTTCCACCGCAAACACAATGATGAAACCGGACTCCTCTGTGGTTAAATTACGATGTCACTGAAGCACTAAAGTTTCGTTTTCTCACAGGAAGGTTCTTTTATGCTACACTACAGCTGAAGAGTTTCTCTGGGAGACAATAGAAGGAGAATTTGCGAAAGCCTTCATAAAGAGCTTAGCATGAGCCCTGCAACCAGAGAATATGCCCAAATGAGGCGAGGGGGACTCCCTGGAGGGCCCGCGGTCTGTCACTCGATGTGTGAGAACGTGCACCAGAGGAACATCTCGTCCTGCTGGAGGAGCTGCCTTTGTTGCTGTTTGTTTTCTGTTGGGAAGGTGCACTGTACGAAGTACTAGGTACAAGGACTAGGGTCACAGCAGGGTCACAATTATGCGCCGCAGGCCTTTGTGACACGCAGGTCTGGTAATAGACCCCAGTGGGAATAAACCAACACCGGCTGCAGTAAGATACACACACCTTCATGTTCTGAAGGAATCGTCCATTCCAGGTCACCGCCAAAGGGGAAGGAGGGTTTGAGACAGATACTATTGTGTACTATTGTATCATGCTGGTGTAGTGGTTCAGAAAAAAATCACAAATGAGATCTCTAACATCGCAACTGTTTCTCCTTGGCAGCAATGAGACTAAATGAAGCAAATAAAGACTATTGAATAGTCTTCTGCTTTTAATGCTGAACACTAAAAGTGCTTATATTGTTTATTAAAATTATAATTTTTTATTAATTGAAATAAAACTGAAATAAAATAAAATATACATATTAGATTAGATGAGAAACCTAAACATTTAAATAAAAAAATAAATACATACATACATAAATACATATTAGCATTATATGTTATTTTAGAAATGTTAAAATAAGTTGAAGTACTAAAATGACTAAACATACTAAAATAAAAAGCTAAATAAATATTAACATACAAATTTAATAAAACATACAAATAAAAAGCTAAATAAAAAATAATAAAAATGACAAAGCATATAATAAAATGACTAACTTAAACTAAAACTTTAATCAATTTTAAAATTAGAACTGAAAATATATCAGATATCAGATAAAAGATAAATATTAATATCAAAATATAAGTAAAAACTATTATAGTATAGAAAAAAATACTAAAATAACATTGGTAACCAAAATTCTGAGATCTCAATATGAATGCAACATTTCTGATCAAATTCTCCCTCAAACAAATGATCATAAATATCATAAAGAACTATTTTAAGCAACATCAACAAGCTTATTAAAAAAAAAAACATTTACTTTTTTTTTTACAATGTAACTTCATTAACGCTATATAATTTATTGCAAGGCATGACTGATTTGACTCGATTATTAACATTTCTTCTAACTAAAATGAGAACAAATAAAAGCATTTTTGTTTTACAGTATTTTAAGAAAATGTGAGTGGTGTTTGTTTATGCAAAACCCAATGCTACAATGCCAGGGCATTCTGGGTGGTTGCTAGGTCCTCACTCAGGTGTCCTCAGTGTTGTTTAGTTCAGTGTTATGAGGTTGCTAGGGTGTTGTGGGTGGATGCTTAATGCCCCAATTCAACGCCCCGAGTCTCTGATATCCTGGTCCCCTAGATAAGGCTCAGGTCTCTCCTTCAGTGTCAATCTGTGGGGTTTTTTTGCCTGCCTTAGCAAGCAACACTAAAAACTAAAGACGTTTCATGCCCCGCAGCAATGCAAATGCACAGACGTTGCCAACAACATCGTCCAACGTGCTTTAAAAACTAAGCGCATTGAAGAACTGAACAGAAGCCGGGCTTTGAATCTGGGTTTCACACGTCAGTTTGAGTTTATTTAGTGGCATAAACTCCACACGGAAAGGTCGCTAAACGCTCACACTCTCAGGAGACTTTTCGTATCCAACCCGAACACTTGTTTCAAGGCCTTTGTTGAATCTGACGGCTGAAGAAAACATGTCATACCTCCGTTTGTGAGCTAGAAAGGAAGAATGATAACGGAAAGCCCTTGAAACTCAATCACCCTTATTAATTCTCCAATAACAGGGTGACACGAATAGCCATGTCGACAACGCCGCGCATTTTTGACCGGCTCACAGCGATGACACCAGCAGTCATTTTCCCACAGTCATTTAACACTCAGATATTTAATTAAAGCATGCAAGGAGCTGGAAACAGAATTTAGACTGGCTCACCTCTGACAAATTTGTCAGGGGGAAATATTATGCCGCATTACGTGACCCAAACGCTGCTGCGATTATTCGCTGGAATTTGTGAAATTGCAGATTACTCCCTCCTCCCAGTAATCCCTGAACGCTGGAATCGCATGGAACTGACATGCTGTCAGTCAGAGAGAATTATCCGCGAAGACGATGCCGTCCAGACATGCCTCACCGTCTCGCTCGCAAACCGTCGCCCGCTCGTGGAAGCTCATTGCCACGGCAACTCCCAGGAAAACACATCAGAGAGAACAGGGGTGACCCGTCTTCACCCACTGGAGGAAATCAAATGAAAGACAACATTCTCCCTGTCTGTTTCCATCCCTGTCTTACCTGATAACTTCATCACCTCAGGGAGATTATCAAAAACAGCCAGACTGAACATATTACGCTCTGTAAAACAGACGATGAGCAGTGTGTCAGTACATATCGCCGTTGCCAAGTGCAAACACATGGCTGCACTCCATGTTAGTCTCTTTCTTAAGAGCTAAACTGACAACTGAGGATTCAGCCACCTTGTTGTTTAGACAGATTGACAGTCTCCATCATATTTTAGTCTCTATTAGAAATGGGTGGTGTGATCAAATCATATCATATCGCAGTTATTTTTGCTGCAAAGTCAAAAAATATTTTATGTATTACATAACATGCCTACAATTTTATCATAAAACGTTTTTACTAAATAAAAATGTTAAATTATAAAATATATTTTATTTTAAATTGTATTGTAATTTGAATAACATCATTAAATTGTCTACCCAAAATATTATATATACTGTATATATATATATATATATATATATATATTTTTTTTTTTTAAGAATCCTTTATTCAGCAAGGATGCATATGATAAAAAGTGACAGTAAATACATTTAAAATGTTACACATGATTTCTATTCTCAAATAAATGCTATTTTTTCAAACTTTCTATTCATCAAAGAATCCTGAAAAAATTGATCACACCACTGTTTTCAACATTGATATTAATCAAACCCGTTTCTTGAGCAGCAAATCAGCATATTAGAATGATTTCTGAAGGATCATGTGACACTGAAGACTGGAGTAATGATGCTGAAAATTCAGCTTTGATCACAGGAATAAATTACATTTACAAATATATTTAAATAGGAAACAGTTATTTTAATTGCAATAATATTTCACATTTTTACCAGTATCTTAATCAAATAAATTCAGCTTTGAAAAGCACAAGAAATGTCTTTCAAAATCATAAAAAATTCCCACCAACCCCAAACTTTTGAACTATAGTATGTAGCAGATTCCCTTGCACCTTAAATAGTGTCAAACCACCCAGACTTAGACTGTATAAAATGCAGACAGAAATCTGTCGCACTACCCAGAATGCCTTTGCAGTGCGGGTCAGGTGTGTTGACTGAAGCATAATGAAGTGGCCCATTCAGTCGGACATGTGTCACAATGACCTGTCCACCCAGCTCTGGAGTGTGTGTGCCGGGACGGGACACCTCCACACTGGGACTTTTTGTTCTCCGACAGTTACTGTGACGAGCTCTTTGGCTCAGTGTACCTGCTGGATTCTCAGACATTTCTGGAGGCGAATGAACCTGTAACGCAGACAGACAGAGGGAAGGATTTGCTCAGGGGAAGACAGAAGGATCTTTATGGGTTGCGAGTGTCGGTGAGAGTGTCTCATGCTGCCGGGCTCTGCTGAATTTAAAAGACGTGAGACAATGTGACATTAGGCCCTGAGGATATTGTCTAATGTTTCTAGGTTGTGAATTCCTGGGATAAACGCTGCACAGAATCAAACTATGCACCCAAAAATCATTGCAATTTTAACAGTACAAGACGGTAAAAATGGTAAAACTTGTTTTCGGTTGGTTAAGTTCCCTTACTGCATTCAGATCTACAGGGGCATTTGATGTAATTTTACAGTAAAATACCATTAACTGTACACTTTTCAGAAATGAAAGTCATGTTTAATTCAAAAATTTAATCTATATTAATTTTAAAGAATTCTTTTAGAGAAATTAATTTTATATTTAAAAATGTAATTGAAATTCACAGAATTCAGCTTATGTTTGATGATTTTTCATTCAAATTGTGATGTTTCATATTAGATTTTCTTATCAGTTACATGTGTTAGGTGTTTATGCAATGTCTCATGTTGTTAAATGAATGTTTATTGAATTATTTTTGTGTCATGTGTTTTGTATTTGTGTGTACGACACCATGCATCTTCTATATGTGTTTTACCTCAGCTTGTGCAAAAGCTACTTGAGATAAACTTTGATTCATCATCTGCCTTTCTCTGTACTTCCCGTGTTTTAAAAGTGGTAGTCAGTATACAGTAGTATAATGTTAAAAATAATTTGGTATATGAACATTATTTCAGTTAAAGAAATGTATGTTGGTTTGTTTACTGAAAATTGTGGTTAAATCTGTAAAGCCCAAAATGTTGCTACTATTTTTTATGGTAAAGTTCTGTTTTTTTTTTTAAACCGTAAATGTCATTGATTTTATTTTTTACAGATAGGAGGTTTGTTCAAATCAAAAGTATAAACAATTTTAACAATTTCTTAAACTTTGCTTAAATAATTCTCATTAAATCCTCCCAAGACCAAATGACTTGAGCTACTATTCAAATTCATTTGAGCTCAGTAGCTCTGTATCACAAATATTAATTTGTATTTCTTTTAGGGATTTTAGGAGAAACAACTGAGATGAAGTCACTGAACTGACTTGAGCTAAATAATGGCACTATTGTCTAGTGCTATAGAAACAAAGGCGACTTGACTTTAAATTGAAATAAAACACATATGAGAACACCATTAAGTCTCTTGAGCAATGAATGAGCAATCACTGAACAATATGATTTGAACATAATTTGAACAGATATGCCCATGTTTCAGATTATCAACTGTGAGTCTGAACTACAACAACAAATTCCTCAACCACAAAGCCGTTCACAATCATACATGCACATGTTCTCTCGGTCCGGACTGACAGGTGGATTAATCCTGCAGATCGTTTACAGCTTTGGGAGTTTTCACAGGTCGTGTCTGCGAGTGAATGCTTCAGACATGCAATAATGCTGGTGCACATGATGCTAATCCTACAGTCCTTGACTTATTCACACGCACCAAAATTAACAATCCCCAAGAGCCAAATATGAGTAAATATTGGTTATGGTTAGTTAATTAATAAAATGGATCTTTAGGACTGGCTGTTACACTGTTATTTCACAAGTGATGGAATCAGATCTGCTTGTTTTGACAATGTAGTCAATGTCCAGCATACGTACAGACCATGGGTTATACTAGAAATTAGGGATGCGCCGATCCGATATTCATATCGGGTATCAACTCCGATAGTGCCATTTTTCTCGGATCGGGTATCGGTCAGAGATAGCCGATCCAAATCCGAGATTTTTTTTTGTTTCGATTGTGCGAATTATTCTGTGTTACTTCTGAAGCCATACGATAGCTTAATGTGAGCTACATATGAATATTTAAGTCCTTACATTAAAGTTCACACAAACTCTTTTCTCCGCTGTGGCTGTCAGTCATTCGTTCAGCCTTTAAACACTGGTCGCGTTCGGTTACAGCGGTCAGCTCGTTAAAGCTCTCTCCAAGATCATTCTGTGTTCCCATTATACTTGATTTGTAAATACATGTCTATGATTTTGCAAAAAGGACTTTATCTTTTTGCCGGAATTTAATGTTGTTTTGTTACTTGCTACTGGGTGTCTGTGAGAACAAAACACGGGCGTAGAAAAGACTATAAATAGTTTTTAACGTGCACAGTAACTGAAATTTAAAACTGTTAAAAGAAAGGCTCAATAACTGTTGCACAGATATAATACACTACGCATCAATTTCTCTTCCCTTTGTGCTTTGCAGTTTTTAACACGAAGCACTTACAATGTGCGCACATTGTAAGCGCTTCGTGCTCATAGACTGTCAACCCTCTACATTGCGAGTAAATCACTCGCATATGCGACTAAATCTTCACTCTGGGCGACTAAATGATGTCTAATATTAGCCAATGGCTAATAAATTCTCAGATTTTACTCGTCAGTGTGTGAGTTGGAGGCTGAGTATATGATTAGCACAGATGTATTTTCACTCACAGAACACTGACTTTGCGCTTCAGAGTTTCACTCTCCGTCAAGCGATCTGTGATATTTTTCAGTTCATTTGAATGGATGCGCAGCGCTCTCGTCGTTGCTTTCTCTCACACGCGCAAAGAGAAGGAGCGAGCGAGAGTCTTACATAACATGCAGAATTGGTGCGCTACATGTAAACGATATACTTTGTTGTATTTTCCTGTAAAAATAACAGAGTTCCTTCGGAATTCTTCAGCTTTTAAGAACGGAATCGGTATCGGAGGCAAAAAAGGCGGATCGGAGCATCCCTACTAGAAATGATGCCAATGAAGGGGGAAATTAATATTCAAAAATGAATGTAGTAAAACATAAGTGGAGTATTTCTTAAATCACCAACACAAAGACAATAAATACACGCAATGTGTTGATTTGTTGACAAATGCATTTTAACTGAGAAACAGGCCAATTATCACATCTATGATGCTGTGATGTTTTGATGATATAACTTTATATAAATAATATAAAGACAAGGGAAATAAAATAAATGAATGCATTGACATTAAACAGATGTAAGAAATTACTGCACAGCAAAAAATGCAGCCTTTCATGACTGCATTTTCGTTATATAAACTTGCAAAGCACATCTACACATTATCCAAGTGAAATCTGCATTGTGAGTCTTTAGACCACCGTGCAAAGCTCTTTTAGAGTTTAACAGCTGGACCCCGAACAGGAGCAATATTAAACGGTGGAGATTTCATTTCTTCAGGGAGGAGAAACCTCCTGCCCCTTGTTAAATAATACTGCTATCATCTAAGCAGAGTTTCTCGGGTAGGACATGCACGCCTCATCAAGGACCCCATCCCCACCGGACCAGACCCAGGACGAGATCACATCCTCCAGCTACTGCTGTTTTAATTAACACTACATGAACTTCTCTCCACCTGGGAGGAAGAGACCGACCAAAACAAACAGAACACACCTCTCTCCGCCCCTCGTTCAGCTGACATTTCCTCACGCAGCCTCTCATCTCCTCTTTAATCAAGGAGCAGTCATGATCCCCCTTGGGGAAATTGAATGCTTTTAATAAAATCTTCCTCCTGGCAGATAAAAAACAGATTGCATGGGGATGAGCGGAGGAGAGGAGAGGAAACAGAGGTGAGGGGGGTAAGCAGGGATTCAGGAGAAGGACAGAGCTTGGATATATTAAATGGAGCAAGGTCTCTCACCTGTCTGTAATCAACTACCACTGCGTGGACTCTAGGAACCTGTTTCATACACTACATCTATAGCACAACAGATTTTTTTTTTTTTTGCATTCAAAATCTAATGTGATTATATAAAAATATTCTATGAAATATTAAGAGAATAAATAGACAACACATCTTGCATGCACATATAGACATACAGCATCATCAGTGATTCATGAGCAATTGACTCTTGTGAACTGGTTCATTTGAACGAACACATCATACGAATCACTGTCAGATCATCTACGTCACATGACTGGTTTTCTAAAAGCACATTCTGAACCAGTAAACCAAAAAGAAAAGATTCAAAAATGTGGCAGGGTTTAATTAAAACAAAACAAAAAAAAAGTTCATTACTTGAAGTAAAAAAAAAAAACATTAACTGAAATTAAATAATAAAATATTAAAATAAAATATATCATTTTATTTTAGCTACTTGCCCAGGCAACATTTCTAATGTTCTTTTAGTAGTTTAGGTTTAAAAATAACTAGAACCAAATAAAGTAATACTAAAAACTTAAATGTAATAAAAACTACATAGACATATATAAAACACACAACAAAATTAACTTTAACGACACAACAAAATTTACTTTGAATGAATTGAAAACGGAAAACAAAAAGAAACCTTTTTCAAAATATTAACAACAACTATAATTAATGATACTAAAATACTTTGGGATATTTGATTAATTTTAGTGAATCAATGCGTTTAATGAACTGGTTCAAAACACAAATTAAAAGATTGATTTGACTAGGAGATTAACAGATTGAAATCGACTAGCAATTTCTGAGTGAAAATTGTTTCAATTTTTTTTTTAAATAATCCCTTTACTTTGCTTGACACTTGGCATTATAAGCATCTATTTCATGTGTCATAGAGTGGAAAAAGAGAGGCTCACCGGAGCGTGCATAAACATCACATTCTTTTGTCTTTCCCGGCAAAAACATCCTAAATTCTTTACATAAAAATCCAACTTCATGCTTTCATAGACAACAGGAAACAGGGGAAGTTCTTGCTTTATAAGTTTCATTACAAGCTGGTCACACATCAGAAATAAGAAGCGATCAATACGAAAAAAAATTCATAGGCTACGTATAACTCCTTTAAGGAACATCAGTGCAATTTCAAACAAACTGGGGCAAACAAAATATTTGTTTTAAAATTACAATATGCTTTCCCTTAATGGATACAATTTTTATTATAATAAACATGAAAATTGTTTCAAAGTACATTTGTTTCAGTGTACATAACTTCAAAACATGGTGACAAACCATTATTGTTAAATGTGGTGCAGGGACAATATTTCAGTGATGACTCAAATCAGTGATTCATTTTTTGTCACTGAAAAAAACAAAAATAAAAACAAATTTAAGACTCAGAAAAATGTTAAAATAAATAGTTTGTCTGTGAATCATCATTACTGTGCATATGTTCATATGGAGATGAGATTCTAACTGTTCACCACTATTAAAGATAAGGGTGTACAACCCCCTCAGGAGGACCTGAAGGAAACATGTTTCACATTGAGCGGAGCAGAAGCTCTCCAGAAGTCTCCTTCTAACAGCACATCATAAAGTGCCAGTGACAGTGATACAGGCGTCTGGAGAGAGTGATGTCAGAGAGCGTGGCCTCGTCCTGCTCTGCTCACCCCAAAAATTGCTTCTGTCAATCCTGCCATCATCGCCGCGATGACCTTCTTTCCATTTCATCAAGGATAATTAGTTAGCAGAATTTATTTGCATTGTTAATTCCTTCCCCTCAACTATCTGTCTCACACATAAACACACACGCAAACACGCTCACACACACACACACACACACACACACACACACACACACACGGTATCTCAGTAACTAATAAGCCTTTAATAGCTGCTGTTTGAAGCTGGCTCTTTGAAGCATTTCCCAAGAGCTTTGCAGAAGTCAGCAGACTCTATCTGAGGCTGGTGGTTGGTGCTGTTTGTGACTCTGGGAATCTGAGTCTCAGCACTGGAGGAACAGAGACAGCGTTTGTCTGTCCATATCTGTATGATTTTATTACACATTGTGTGTTCATCATTGGGCACATCTACAAAATAGGGAACCTTTTTTTAATAAAGGGTCAATGACAAGAGGTGCTTAACCTTCAGAAAATGTTGATTATCAACCTCAGGAGATTATCAGCCTCTTTTTGTAGCAAAGAATATTAAGTAAACATTCAAATTAAATAATTCTTAAAATCACAGACAGACACACACACACACACACACACACACACAAAAGAAAAAAATCATAATGAGTGTATACAGTACACCCTCAGAAAAAAAAGGTATAAAAGCTGTCCTTGGGGTGGCATCTTTTCAAAATGTACACCTGTACCTTATTTACCCCTAAAACTACATAATATATAATAATACATTAATGGTACATATTAGCACATTTATAACAGGTTATCCCTCCAGTGACAGCTTTTGTACCACTGTTCATGCTGTTAAATCATAGTTTCCCACTTATTTAATAGTTATCATGACAAAAAAAGAGTCTCGAGTCACTGTACAAAGTGTACAAAACTTCATCACCGTCCTGCAATTTGGTATGCTATATTTCATCTAAAAACCCTTTTAAACAACAATTTATATTATTTCTGTATAATTATTATGCATGCCATCTTTTAAGATATATTATTTGAGAAACTACATAGAATATTTGTACAAAAAAGTGATGTACATTAAAGTGAACAGCTAAAACCTTTTGTATGTTTAAAAACAAAACAAAAATTCATGTTGACTACTCAATACTATTTACTATATACATTTGGTCACACCTTATTTTAAGGTCTAATTCTCGCTATTAACAAACCATTAACTATGACTTTCGCCTCAATAAACTCCTAATAGTTAGTAAGGTAGTTGTTAGGTTTAGATATTGGGTAGGATTAGGGATGTAGAATATGGTCATGCAGAATATGTTAATAATAGGCATGCTAATAAGCAACTATTTAATAGTGAGAATTGGTCCCTATATTAAAGTGTTACCTTACATTTTATAAAATGAAAAGTATCCCTGCTCATAAGTGACATATTTCTTTACTATCCAACATTACATCCGGCATATGATGGACTCTGAGATAGACTGCTGAGGCTGAGGAAGCCATATGAAATTAAAATCAATTTAAATATATAAAATTAACTGAGTATATATGAAAGAAGAAGAAGAAGAAGAAGAAGAAGAAGAACTGCCACCTCATTTAGAAGTGAACTTGGATCTTTTGGTTCACTAATTAGGGTCTTTTTGATGCCCAATAATGGTAGACATAAGTCTCTTGAGCAATGAATGAGCAATCATTGAACAATATAATTTGAACATCATTTGAACAGATATGCCCATGTTTCAGATTATCAGCTGTGAGTCTGAACTACAACAACAAATTCCTCAACCACAAAGCCGTTCACAATCACACTTGCACACGTTGGTAGACTCAGGTATAAAGAGTATTGCGATGAAACTGCATGTTATAAGAAAAGCAGCATGAATGAGAGGCAGAGCACCACTGAACATCTGAACAAACAGCCAATCAGACATCAGGAACACTGACAGCTTTGTTTCATCTGTTCATCAAGAAATAATCAAATGTGTTTCTTCGAACGCATGTCTTTGCAACTAAGCAACAGCATTTCTTGTCAAATGTCAATCTGATATGCTTTACAAAGTCAACTGCCACAGTGGCTGACAGATGAGCAAAATTACCCTCATCTGCTGAGGAGAGTCTTAATTACATATTCATGTTTTGTCCACACTATAAAAAAAATATGTGACGCTTTAGAATTTCACGTTTAGTCAATATAAAATGTGAAGCTAAGTGGTGAAAATAAAGAATAAATATGTCTATCTGGTATTTTAATATGTTTAAAGACAAACCATATGCAAATTTAACAGTCAACATCATTGCTGAGCATTTTCTCCTTTAAACTGCAGTTTGCTGTAATGCGGTTTGAAACAGTTCGTTTCCTACTGTCACAAACATTTACCAACTTGCAGGGTGGAGCTGTTCATATCATTAGCAAAGTGTTTCTACCTAAGGACGTTGATCTTTGGAAGAGCTGTCTGAGATGCTGAATGGGAATGTGGTTTGTGCAACATTAGCAACATGTTATTAGCTGTTTGATAACATAGTCGAGTAAAAGGCTAATGATATCAATTAGCATTATGTGTCCAGCATTTTGTTTGTTCTTTTTACAGTGCATGCGATGTAATTGGTTTGGTTTGGATTGGAACGTTTGGCTGACCTGAAAGGAAAGCATTGATACCGTCTCCAGAACTTTCTTAGTCTGTCTGGGGAAATTCAGAACAAGATGCAAAATTTCCTTGACACAAATTAGGACATCGATAAACAAACTACAATAATAAATGAACAAATACTTTTCAATGTCAGCGGTATGTAGGGAAAAGGGAAAAAAATATCTGGTAAATAAGTTGTTATTATTGAAATAAGAAATCCAGCAGCTTTAATTACTTCTTTATCAGGCCCCGGCATCCCTGCGGAGCTGTGTGTGTGTTTGTGTGTGTGTGTGTGTGTACATGGCCTGTTAGCTGTAAGATAAACTGCAGTTTCTCTTGGCTAATAGCTGCAGCATACAAATGTGTCTGAAACTCCAAACACATCGGCTCTCCTGTGGCACGCCTTGAGACAGGACAAAACCACACACACCCATTAAACAGGTTATATAACCACACAAATCTTCTGACATATCAGCCAATATACACCTTGAAAAAAATGCCATGTCCATTAGAATCAGGAAAGAAATATAATCACAATGCTCTTAATGCAGCTTAACGTCTGCAGTGCAAAACACAGATTCTTTCAAAAGCTGTTGGAGAACGTTAGCTGCAAAAACATATTTTGCCATGATGTTATTTTTATGCAACGGTTTAATAACAGAGCGAGACGAAGCACGTCTGCAGGTATGCATCCTTGAACAGTGTGCAGAAGAACAGAAAAGATCGAGCAATGAGAGAGAAAGCCTCAGGGCTGACGGCAACACACTGTCTAATGATGAGCTTTAGTGACGACGTGCAACGTTAACTACCCAGCATGCTTAGCTGCATGCTTCTCCTTTGCTTCTTATATAACACGCTATGTTACCAGGTACACTTGTTCTGCGATGATCTCCATGTGCTCGAGGCCATCTCTGGTTTACACCCTCTCTACATTGTAAATTAGCAGAAGACACCACTAATACACAAGTCACTGAAAAAGCCTGTGGAATTTCAAAGGACTCCTATAGAGTCCTTTGATAATAAAGTCCTATATGTAATGTATGTTTGAAAGCCTCGATGTGTTTTTACAGTCGCTGCAGTAACAGGATCTTCCTACAGTAACCAGGTAATCAAATACAGTGACAACTAACAGTTATCAAGGACCTGAATGTACAATTCTGGGGTTTTCTTTCTTGAAAGTAAAGACAGTGGACCAGCAGTGGTTGCAACAGTCTTGATAAAAAAGTGTGAAAATATTTATTACCCACTATAAAACAGCAATAAATTATTTATATTTATTCAGCAATAACATCCCAACTGACCTTTACATTTACTTTATTTACAAGCTAAATCTTGGTCATTGATAATGTAAACATCCGTCACTGATACAATTCTACACATCACTCAGTTTAGTGACTGTTTCTGACGACTTGATCAACACATAAAATAAAACTATTTTTTTGACATTTATAACTGTGGACTCGTTCCTGACAGTAAGTAAATGAAACAATCAATCTTGGATGTGCTTCTGCTGTTGAAATGAACATGTAATCAACTTTGGAGCTTCGGATTTCTCTGAATGAATCTACTGAACAGAACACACAGACAGGTGGACGGTCAGGTCAGAGGTTAGGACTCCACCATGGCACCACACCGGCGCCTCTAAAACTGACGTTCTTTTCTGGCATGCAGAAATTAAGACACTACATGCGCAACGGTTTAAATGGCATCTCATATAACAGTCATTAACACATTTTTAAAGGCATGTGGGTTTCTCACACTAAGAAATCCTGAATATTCTCATTGCAAAACTAAACAGGTACTTCGAGTCACATTTTCTGTGCTGATTTGGGGGATTTAAATGTGTAAACTACAGGCAAAAGACTGAATAATCAAACATGCACAAGGCATGAATGATATGTGTACCAATGCAGTGAACTTCTTTAGATACAGAGACAATGACTCGAAAACAAGTCGTTCTGAATGCAGGTGTTATTTGTTTTACTACTGCAATTCATTTAACATATTAGACTGTTTATATTTCACTGCAGGCAATGAGGTAGTTAGTTTACTGGTCGAGTGGCCAGGACATGGTCCATTTCTAGGCTATTCCATCTCAGTTATACCGTTTAACAATTGAACGAATACATGGCTAACTGCCTCCTAAATAAAGTGCTTCTCTGCCAGACCGATTCCACCCCAGCAGCGCAAATTACTAGTCCTGTTGTGGTTACTTCACACACTGCTGTGTCGCTAAGCTAGCACAGAAATGAACCAATGCCCCTCTAAGCCTTGTACTCCTTTCATATCTCGGTGTCTTTGAACTTCCATTTCTACTTTCTTATTTGCTCAAAGGACTGAAACAAGGGCTTCAGCAAAGTATGATCATAACAATACCGTCCAGCCATGCAGAATGACCTCGAATAAAAGATAGCAAAGACTAAGAGCAAGACACGCAGGATTTGTAAATAACCCTGAACCAGCCTTTCACCTTCAGCATACACATTTACATTTACATCTACAGAGAAAATAATCAGAGCAGAACGCAGAGCAGAGTTCAAAATGACACATTATGGGTCAGGAATCTTACAAAAGCTGCCGAGAACACGTCTGGGTCACATTTAACATTTAATAAAGACTATATTGCAAAAAAAAAACGTTTTTAATTTATTTAAATTATGAAGAATTTTTAGTTAAGTGTCAGTATTTGTTGCACAGCCTCTACGCATATTTAATAGTAATAAAAAAAAATTAAGACACAGTATATAAGTAACATGAAATGAAAAAAAGAAAGTAAAATAAAATAAACATTTGTGTGCATTAAAAATTTGGGTGTAGATATGCTACAAAAACGGTTAATTGTCCAAAAAAAAAGTACTTTGTTATTTTGATTGTGGGATTTAACATGACCATGTTTCCGTGAGATTCAACTGTACTGTCTGCAACGCTCTGGCCTGAGGGTCTAAACATACATGTGATTGTACATGTTTGTAGGAAAGCACTACTTCTACTGTGAAAAGCAGTCTGGAGGATTTTGAAGGATTTCTTTCAGCGTTTAGTGACACCAGCGCTTTGAGCGTAAGACAGCTGAGCCACGGTCTGTGGTATGAGGTCATACCTCACACATCCTGAGAGAAATTAAACACTCCACTATTTTTGAAAATAGGCTCATTTTCCAACTCCCCTAGAGTTAAACAGTTGAGTTTTACCGTTTTCGAATCCATTCAGCCGATCTCCGGGTCTGGCGGTAGCACTTTTAGCTTAGCTTAGCATAGATCATTGAATCTGATTAGACCGTTAGCATCTCGCTCAAAAATGACCAAAGAGTTTCTATATTTTTCCTATTTAAAACTTGACTCTTCTGTAGTTACATCGTGTACTAAGACCCGACGGAAAATGAAAAGTTGCGATTTTCTAGGCCGATATGGCTAGGAACTATAC
>NW_015539929.1:712916-724376 GCF_001515605.1 Sinocyclocheilus anshuiensis
GTAATATCATTGCGCCTGCTGCACCCATGGTATGGCAGCAAAGTTCCGGAGATCGGCTGAATGGATTCGAAAATGGTAAAACTCAACTGTTTAACTCTAGGGGAGTTGGAAAATGAGCCTATTTTCAAAAATAGTGGAGTTTTCCTTTCATTTATGACAATTGCTGATGTTGCTCAACATTTTGAGAATTTAACATTTCTGACCAATGTAAATACAAAATCTCAGGGGTCAAGTGCTTGGACGGCCTAAAACCTGATGAAGAAAACCCATCATACACACACATATGCCTATAAATCGGTTTCAATTCACCATCATTAACGTCTGTCACGTCTCCCAGATTAACAAGACTTATTAAATTGGTAACCATTTAAGAAGCATGACATGCTCACAAGCAATAAGACTTTAACTAGAATTTATGATCCAATAAAACATGAATTAAATTCAGGCTCTATCGTCACTGCCATACGGAAATCCATTAGGCAACATAATGATTAATCATAAATATTTTAATATAACACAGGAATATTGCATATTCATAAAGAAGATCTCTGCATCTCTATCACTATCACATGTGCTATCATAGTTTAAAATCTTTATTACTTTATTTTTTCTGTGGAACCAGGGTTATTACCAGGGGTGCACATAAGTTTTTCAGCCTGGTTCTCATATGAGAACCTGGAGATTTGGTTTGGTCCTCACACGGTACATGGTGTGACCCATCAAATATAACTATAAAAAATAAATTAATAATAGTGATAATATTATTGCACTTTATTTTTATTTTTTTAAATAAAATAATTAAATAAATTATAAAGTGTGATAATACTATTTTATTTTAAAATACAAAGGTAGTATTAAATACAAATACAATTATTTTATAGTAAACTTAAAATTAAAATGCTAATATTTTTATTATTATTATTTATTATTTATCATTTTAATTTGAACCTTAATTATTATTTTTAATTTGAATTATTTAAATTTGTAATTTTCAAACTTAAAATCAGCAAGCTTTTATTTTGGCGGGTTGCGGCAAGTAAGTATATGCGCTTCCGGGTTTAGCACTGCCGATTGTAGAGCGTCAGTGAATGAAATGTCACAGTTTTTCATTGTGCTTTGAAAATGTTAGCGGGTAGCCTAGATTTATGCTTTCAGTTTGAATAGAAATCTTATACATTAAAGTTTGTCGATCTAAAATGTTAATTATTGATTAACAGCTGTCAACCATGTCGGTACGCAAAAGCGCGATCTGAACTAATTTACACAGCGCATTTCTTATTTTGGTCACGCATGCGGACCTGCGGACCACTTATGTGGACCCCTGGTTACTACCATGAATTAAAACTAAAACTTTAAATAAAATGAAAACAGAAAATATAAGAAAAAATCTCATTCAAAATATTAACGAAAACTACAATATATATCAATGATGTTAAAGGGGTCATATGATGCGATTTCAAGTTTTCCTTTCTCTTTGGAGTGTTACAAGCTGATTGTGCATAGATAAGATCCCTGAAGTTGCAAAGACTAAAGTCTCAAAACCAAAGAGATATTCTTTATCAAAGTTAAGACTGCAGACTGCGCTTGTCGGAAGGAGGGACTTTGTAGAAAATGCAAATGTTCATGCTTTGATTAGGCCTTAGATGTGATGTTTCTGAAGAAGACTGATTGAAAGAGCATACACAGCTCTTCATCTAAAGAAAATTCTAATTTGCAAACTTTTTCATTTAAATAATACATGGTATGTGTAGAAGTAGAGTAAAAAAAATGCTATCTCTGAGCTCCAGCACACATTTCCTCTGTATATTTAGTCCCAACATCAAGTGAAATGAGAAGTGTTCCTCTTTTGTATCACCTCCAGTGTCAATTATTCAAACGCCGGTCTCAGATCAATTTAAGGTGGAGAAGAGAATCGAAATGCTTAGAGGAAAAGATTTTAAACATTATACATTTCTGTGCCTCTCATCAGGATCAAACAACATCCACACTAACACGAGAGAGATTACAGCGGCGAGGAAGACACGGATTTAGTGCGGCAGTTTAATGAGAATGCGGTGAAGGTTAGCTTGACATTCTGAACTTCAAAGAAAACAAACAAATAAACAACTGAATTAATGAGCCATACCAGCTTGAGTTACATGTCTGTACCATGGTAACATGTTTTTTGTGGATATGGCTTTTTAAAAATGCACTGTGAAGTACATTTACTGCCTTTGATTGCAATGGTATATGAATATTACACTCATGCAGTATCATGGTAGCCTATATATATTGTATAACTACCACATCTCAAACTGATACATCACATTATCATGGTACCTTCCAGTACTTTATAAAGAGTATTAACCAGCTGGAAAGAGAACATCTAAAGCAGAAGATGGGATATATGAAGGTCTGCGCTCATTCAAATGTAATGCTGATTATTTATGCATATTCTTTACTCAGCAGCGTGTGCATGTGTGTTTATGCACGTGTAGGACTGGCTACTATTGAAAAATCCTCCTCAAACAGAGCTGGTGAGTGCTCTTCATCATTCATATTTCATTACGCTGCACATTCTGATCACAGACATCAGTAACCAACTCTTCCCTCTAGCATCAGGTGCACCTTCTGTCTGTTCTCCCGTCTGGCTCTTTCTTTCTCTGCAGCACTGGGCTTATAATTGCTCTGTAGTGTGGATACAACAACAGTGATTTCACATAACTGCCATATGTGCAAATGATGCAAACATATACACTCTAGGGCTGGATGATGTATGGAATATTCATGACATATTTGAAACATTTTTGCTGGCTGGGAGCACTGTGTCCTCGTGTGGTCTTTTTCAATATATGCAAGTAAATACTAATATTTACTACACAGTGTTATACATGTAGTGGCACATATAAACAAAAATTAGGGATACACGATATTATCGGACCAATATCGGAATTGGCCGATAATGGCTTTAAATATAAATATCGGCATTGGCCAATATGAAAAATTATGCCGATATGTCTTGCTGATAAGAGGAATACATTAACTCACATGTGCTCAGGGTGTGCTAGCGATTAGATCATGTCAGCATTGTGGCTCATTCTTGAAGCAAAGTTTTGCCCGAATGGTGATTGGATTCACTGTTTTGGATCGCTGCATTTAAACTGAGAATGCACGTACAGAATGAGCCTTCGGTGTATGATAGAGTCAACAGTAATAGCACGTGCAGTTTCAAAATTAGTTGCAGTTTTTTAGCAGGAGTTTTAATTCCGTAGGGGGCGCTGCTGGCCAACTTCTAATAAAATGAAAGCAAAATACACAAATAATATTTAGACCGTGTTTCTGATTAAATAAAGCAGTAATTGATGCCATAAAATCATGAGTATGTTTTAATTTAAAGGTCAGAAGCTATAGCTTAAATTAACAAAAAATAATCACAAACATGACACTTAAATTAAATAATTTTATATATATTGATTTATTCATTCATGTGTAATATGTTATATTTTTAAACAAATTATGAGCTCTAAAACATTTTCAGAATGTGTACAACTCTTTTGCTTTAGACCATTTACAAATGTTAAATCATAAAATAAAATGTTAAGGTTACCACTGCAACTTTCTGAAAAAAAAAAAATGTAGTGATTAATATATAGTTTATTTATAGTTATTTTCAAATCTTCAATGCACTGTAATTATAAAAGAACTTTAGTATTGTTTATTTAATTCTAACAAATAAGTTCTTGTTAAAAACGAACCAAAATTAAAAATAATTATATATCGGTATTGACATCGGCTATCAGCCAAAATTAGTTGAAAACTATCGGCATATCGGATATCGGCAAAAATCCAATATCGTGCATCCCTAACAAAAATGTTTAAATAAAATTTAGATGGATGGATGGATGGATGGATGACAAGGACGGACGGACGGACGGACGGACGGACGGACAGACAGACAGACAGACAGACAGACAGACAGACAGACAGACAGACAGACAGATAGATAGATAGATAGATAGATAGATAGGATTAAAATGATTAATCTCAAATGATTAAACAACTTTGTCTCATCAAAAACATGAGTTTTTATGTTAAACATTTCAGAGTGGTAGAAAGAAAGAAAGAAAGAAAGAAAGAAATCTATTGTGATAGATAGAAATCTATTGTGCCCAGCTTGTGCAAACAGGCAGCTTTTACCAAACCGCCATCACACACACACATACACACCCACACACCCACACACAGTCTTCTGATGGTGAATTTAGCTGCACGTAGTGTTAAATGTCTCCTGCAGGTGGATATGGCAGGTAGCCCGGTGTGATGCTGAGGAAGGAGGTGTGTGTTTACCCTGCTGCAGTACACCACTGATGGAGAGCTGAGTAATTGATATTTTGCTAAACTCTAACTCAGCTCAGTGGGGGACTGGGCTGCTGCCAACCACTGGAAACTAAACCTATGTCATGGATCAGCAACTCTGTGTGTGTGAAACGCCAAAATGGAAATGGCATGTTGTAATTTCTGCCCACTGCCCTGTTATACGCATTAGCTGATCTTTGGAAAGGCCTTTCTAACAGCTTCAAGACGTAAGCAGGTGAGTGGTGGGGAGAAGTGAACAGATGGAGTCTGTCTGCGGAGCATGTTTGCCGATAAGGAATGACTTTAGTGGGAGAAATACATTTGCAAATGTCTACGGGATAAAATTACCTGTCTGAATCACCTCATCTATTTGCATGCAGGGGAAGCGATGCTATATATTGGCTTTCTGTCAGGGGATACGCCTGTGTACAAGTTTTACATTTATGTCACTTATAAGTTGCAGCGCTCCAGTTGACATTTCCTGTCATTCTGGAAAAAGATACCAAGAGGAGTTTTTCCATTCCATGGTGGAGCATGCAGTGCATTTTCAGGAGATCTTGAAAAGACCTTGCTCTTCTTGAGTTCAGATTTAGCATGCTGATCATTGCAGTGAAATCCCTTTGGGGGAGACTCTCTTTGGCATTCAGGTGAAATCATTTGTTATAGCAGCAAGAACAGGACTGTAAAACTCAAAGGAAGAACTGCAAAATCATGTTGAGTCACTATCAGTACTCAAGCCTTACAGTCAGAGAAGTGAAGAGTAGAAAAGAGAAGAGAAGAGAAGAGAAGAGAAGAGAAGAGAAGAGAAGAGAAGAGAAGAGAAGAGAAGAGAAGAGAAGAGAAGAGAAGAGAAGAGAAGAGAAGAGAAGAGAAGAGAAGAGAAGAGAAGAGAAGAGAAGAGAAGAGAAGAGAAGAGAAGAGAAGAGAAGAGAAGAAAAGAGAAGAGAAACAAAATGAGGAAAAATGAGAAAGATAAATGAGTAAAGATGAGGATACACAAACAGAGAAGAGAAACATAATGAGAAACAAATGAGAAAAGAAGAGAAAGATAAGGACTAATGAGACAAGATCAAAAAATGAGAGAAGAGACAAGGTGAGAAAAGAAACAAGGTGAAGAGACAAGAAAATAAACTACATAGAGAATAGAAGAGAAAGAGGAGAACAGGCTCAAAGAAGAGAAGACTTGATTATACAATAAAACATAAATGAATAAACTCTCAACAGAAGCAACATAATTAGTGCTGATTTATTCTTACTGTCGTGTTGTGCTTTATCTTCACGCTTGATTAGTACCATGTGTTCCAGCGTGCAATTGTCAATACACACTGCTCAAATTTGAGAAAAACACTTTGCTAACAACCAGCCAAGAAATTCTGCTAGTCTGTGGATGAGAACACGTGAGAAATGATGTTCCCGATATAATGAGATCGCAGACATAACACCTAACCTACAAACCTGATTCCTGCACAGGTTCAGCCCACCTGCTGATCCGTGGCTCCGAACGCACATTTAACGGCACACTGGACCGAAAGC
Source organism: Sinocyclocheilus anshuiensis (assembly GCF_001515605.1). NCBI lineage: Eukaryota > Metazoa > Chordata > Actinopteri > Cypriniformes > Cyprinidae > Sinocyclocheilus > Sinocyclocheilus anshuiensis. Next base: position 718,785 of record NW_015539929.1, read on the forward strand.
ATGAGACAACATGGCCCACTTTCAACACACTTGGCATAGTATAAACTCACAACTTTCCTTCCTCTAACTGAATAATTCAATTCCCCAGATTAGCGTGTAGATATATTACAAAAGACACCCTGATTTGTGCCCCGTGGTGCCGTGCTATGACTAGAACCGCCTTTATAAGGGGATGTTGAATTTCAGTGAGCTGTAACTGTGCACTAAAGCAAGCAGCCGCATCGGCTCTTTGTCTAAAAACAGCGTTTGGACTGAGATTTATCACCATGTAGTATCAGCACCTCCATATTCCTCATGTTTGAACATGAATCCAGCTGCAGTGTACGGTGTGCTCACATAATAACACATATCACCTCTATCTGTGTGTGTGTGTGCTGTAATCTACCGCAGGGTCACAGGGCCAGGCATGGAAAGATCACTCTATCAGAGCTGCAGGCGCAGGTAATCTGCTCAAATGTGGCCTGAAATTAACTTGAATCTTTAAACACAAACGCACATGCGCACACAACTCTGGCTTTGAGCGGAGGAAGCACAGCAAGGCTTACCGAAAACAGAGGCAGCTATCAGAACACTGCACATGTTCCAATCCTGTGGCAGAATGTGTTTGTGTGTGTGTGTTTCTTCCCCTCACAGTCCTGTGAGATGGAGGGCTGATAAGCTTCATAACCATCAGCAGAATAACAAACCACTGAGAACAAAATGCCTGGTCTGGCTGAACTTCTTACAGTTTCCTTCAGTCAGCATGCACCAAGATTCCAGCGATCGAACAGAAAACACCAGTAGGGCAGGAAACATTTTGGAGTTTTTTGGTAAAATATATTTAAGCAATATCACATAAGCAAGACCGTTTGTTCTTAATATCAGCATAGATTCAGCCCTAGGCACACGATTACAGGTAATAACTGCAGTTAAGATTTTAAACCAACAAAGTACTTTTATGCAACAGTTCAATAAACTGAAAATTAATATTGAGTACTTAGATATTAAACACATTAATGGCAGTCTATTTTTGCACTGAAATAGTTTCAGATAAAGCCACAGCAAATTTAACCTCTGTACATCTATGAGCAATAACACCTACTGTTCTTTAATGAATCTGTTTTGAACAAATAAGCTGGATTAATCATTCAATGACTCACTCATAAAAAGAGTTACTAGATTGATTCCTCAGTGAATCAGTGTTTTGAATTAATTGGTTGAGTGAATGATTCAATGCTTCACTCATAAAACAGTCACTTGATTAATTTCTGAATGAATGAGTGTTTTGAATCAATCGGTTTAGTGAATGATTCAAAATACTCACTCATAAAAATAGTGGCTACATCCAAAATTGCATACTCTGTCAATAGTAGATACTGTCCCTACTATGTAGTAGGGATGTATGCATATTCAGATACATCTAGTCACTTGATTTAGACATTAATAGTGTTGGGGAAAGTTACTTGAAAGTTACTTGAAGAAGTTACTTTTCAGATGCAAAAGCCTCTAAGTGCCGTTTGAAATTTTCTTCTAAAATGAGCATTTTTATCAGGCTCCTATGTGTAGGTTTAGTAATTTTTACTTTAATGGCAATGATTAGGTTATTTTCTTTGCCATTAAAGTGAAATAACTGAACATAAACATAGGAGCCTGAGAAACATTTTAGAAGAAAATTTCAGACGGCACTAGAGGCTTTTGCATCTGAACTCTTCACTTTTTAAAAGTAATGTATTACAATATTGCATTACTCCCTAAAAAAGTAACTAATTACGTTAGTTACTTTTTATGGAAAGTAATGTGTTACGTTACTTTTGAGTTACTTTTTAAATCTGGGCAGGGTTTGCTTGTTTGTTTTTAATATAAAAAAAGTTATTCTTTGACAAATGTAAAAGCCTTTTCACACCAAAAGTGAAATGAATGTGTCAGGTTGAAGGAAATATAAATTCATGTCTGTACAGAAAAGGGTGCAGCTCAAGCAAATTGCGTGAAGAATATGATGCAGGAGAAGAAAGTTCAACACTATTCAGCAATAGCAAAAATGAAACACAAATGTACCTATTAGTATGGTTGAATTGGATCATCAAAGGTCAGTAGCAAAGACATTGTTTAATAAAATGGGATTAAATACATACATGATATTTGTTTTATTTAACATATTTAATTATTGCAGTTTTGTATAATATTCAGAGTTTGCATTTTACTGTTTTTATTAATTTTGAGGAATATTGAATCTGTTTTTGGGCAGGTGAGATGAGTAAATACATGTTCATATTTAGTGTAGAACTACAGTAACATCATGCTCACACAGCACGCACAACGCCTCTGCACTTACTCCCGATTTCTCTCAACATGGAGACAGGAGAGCTGTCAGTCAATACATGGGAAAACAAAGTAACTGGCTTTACTTATTTGAAAAAGTAACTCAGATATTTCCTTCTAAATTAAATAGTAGTGTGTTACTACTTTACTAGTCACTTAAAAAAAGTAATCTGATTACATAACTTGTGTTACTTGTAATGCGTTACCCCAACACCACTCATTAATGAATCAGCATTTTGAACGAATTGGATTATTTTATTGATTTACTCATAAACATAGTCACTTGTTGCCACTTACTGGCGGCATAACAATGTTACCTGCAGAAAAAAAATGTCACTGAAAAATCCCCCCCACAACTTATGTCCTATTATCTTCCCCTCCTTATCTGCCTCTTTCTCTATCTTTCTTAAAGTCAACATGAGACAGTAATCAAAACCCATTCTACTTCTGAAATGAGGCATATTTTAGTGTGGAAAACAGTATATTCATCTAGACTGGATGCTGTAAAGTCTCCATTTCTTATCAGAATAAGAGCTGAGCGTTTGCAGGGGATTTGGGGGGCATTTTAACATTGACATGAAGACATGAAGTTGTTTTGGAGTTGCATATTATTAATTTTTCTTCTTTGGGATAACATGCGCTTATGAATCATTTGCAATAAGAGCAGGAATGTGTATTAAGAAAGTAAACAGCGTCAGTTTTGATTATACGTTGACTTTAATCAGATCTTCCCGCTGTGTTACTGTGTAGGTAATGGGGTAACTTCATTAAACCAGTAAATATTTGCCAAAGCTAACAGTGATTACACAAGGAAACTCAAAGTTATAAGGAAACTACCATGAAAAGCTCTTTGCATGACCCGCCTTACGCGAGCTCTAGTTAGTCAGACCACCTGCTGAATCTAACTTCAGCTCAGTTCCTGTTTGTCATGTTCTCAGAATGATAATTATATGAGCACAACACTTAGCAAGAAACTGAGTGTGAGAGGAACCAAAATACTCAGTCGACAGTCAGCGTTTCTTTGATTTCACTTCTGCACAATTTCTAATCACAAAATGCATGCAATGAAATAACTGCTGCTGTAAATCTTCATTAAGTGATAGGACAATACTATGCTGTTTGAGAGAGAGCAAAAGAGCGAAAGAGCGAAAGAGAGAGTGTATTCTTACCTTCTAATACAGTGAGTTTAGCGCTAGTGTTAATTTCTCCAACGCTGTTGGCAGCTGTGCACTCATAAATAGCCTCATCTCGATGTGTCCGTAATGGCTGGATCCGCAGCACAGAGCCTGAGCCATCATCAAACTCTATTACCTGACACACACAGACATACAGGTGATATAAGATATCTCCAGCATCAAAAATCAAGTGTTGTTCTTTAAATATACAACCAGACTGATCTGCATGCATAAACACATCAACACAGTCTATATGACACTGCAAAGTTACAGGCGTGAATTGGCACTCTCTTCAAAACATAAAAAATGCATGAAAATAATCTGTAAAAATGCTCATTCTAATAATATATACCAGTTAAAGGAATAGTTCACCCAAAAATTAAATTAATTAATTTGCTGAAAGTTACTGCATGGTTTGTATTATATACTATAGTATATATAGTATAATATGCTTGTATAATATAGTGCACAAGTTGTATTAACTACTTTTATGGTGATTGTTTTTTCTTTTGAGGCTTGACAGTATAAATTACCATCCACTTTTCTTGAGTGGACAAAAACATTCTGGCTAACATCTCATTTTGTGTTTCATGGGGGTTGGCAAATGATGATAAAACTGTCATTTTTGGCAGTGTTACTTCTTGTTAACAAAATCATGACAGAAGTAGCAATTACCAGCCAAAGTGTCTTGAGTACCAAAAAGTGATAAAAACCAGTCGGAAACAATCTCACTCAGTCTTATACGACAGTGAGGTTAAAGAGATCAGCTCCTGTACAGTATAAATGCACTGCATTGGGTGTGTGAGGCACAGAGTTAAAGTACGTGAGATGCCGGTGCTGTCAGAGCCCGTCTCGTTCACGCTCAATCAGCTCTGTTGACAGTGTGAGGAGGGTCGTCTCAGGGAGCCCTCATGCCTGGGTTGCCGTCAGCTTCTCTCTGTTTTTAGGTTGACTGCCAAATTGAGATCAACCTGCGCTCCCCTGCTGGAGCCCCACACCGTCTATACTGATGTTGAAAACAAGCGCAGCATTCCCTGGAATGAAATATTTCAGTTTCAGCTTATAAGCTTTCACAACTGAATAGCTTTAAAGGGGCCGTGTTTTTGCCACAGTTCTATAACATACATTTTCTTCACCTTTATATATTTCGTTAAGGTTTCTTTCATCAAAACATTCACAATGTGGTTTTTAATGACCGTCTATACCTTAAAGACGAAAAATTTTATGACTGGCTAACCTTCACACTGTTGCTCATCAAGGCGGGCAAAATAGCTGAATATTTAATAGGTGCTGATGCGTAAATGACCTGTAATTTGCTCAAAGTTAGCATCATAATTATGATTTCTGAGACACTTTTGCAACTTAGTTTTTAATAACAATTGCTTTAATAACAATTATTATTATTCTCCAACTTTGCCTCAGCGCCAGGCGCTATAGTCATATGAGCGCGGAAAAGGTTCAGGTGACAAGGGGGATTCAGTAGAACAACTGTGGACTGTGGTCAGATGAGATGTTGTCAGGCCATATGTCAGTAAAAATGAATTTTCCTGTCCTGTCAGTCATTATACTGTGCTCGTACTGTGCTCTTCAATTGCACGCACAAATACGGCGGTGCGCACTGTAGCCTGTATCATTTCATATTAAAGAGCGAATGAAACTACGAGCATGCGTATCAGATTCACGTAACAGTCAGCAGCGGCAGCTCTTAAAGTCGGCATGAAACGGAAGTTGCGATTGTATTTTCTTCTGTACTGTGACGTATATCCGAGTGAAACGGCATCTGAAATGAGAGGGCGGGACTTGATTTCGTCCTTCGGGAATTGACTGGATCCAGCGTCGGCGCCACGGTGGGGGCTGAGGGGGCCCGGCCCGGCCACCTCGGTCACTGTGCCCCCTCACCTCTGGTGCCGTCTCCGTAGTGGGCGCCCTGATTTTAGTCGGTGAGGCAAGGTACTGCCCTGGGAAGGTTTCCCAGGCTGTTAAATACACAGATTAAAAGCGAAATGGTTTCATTTCGGTTCGTTCTTAGCAAAACAATTTGTTTTTTTTCGTTCAGGTTATGCAGAGCGAAATAAGAACGGTGCTGCATTTAGAAAGAATTCTTATTAACTTTGCTATT
>NW_015539929.1:724663-725215 GCF_001515605.1 Sinocyclocheilus anshuiensis
CGGCCCCCCCAAAAATTTTGCCTGCCCCCTCACTTTGTGCGCTCTTGCGCCGACCCTGACTGGATCGTTGGAAGCTGGGGCGTTGATGTCCTAAGAGTAATGATGTAGTAATATCCTAATATCTTTTCAATGTCCCTCATGCCTGGTGTCAGTGCTATAAAGTGAAGCATCAGCTTCAGCTTTTCCCCCTGTCGTTTATCCCAGCATTTATCCCTCACGTCACTAGCTCCGCCCTTGCGCCATAGCTCGTGACCAGAAGAGAAGATGAGTCGTTTTGAGGGGGGTATTTCCTACTTGCTGAAGGGCACAGGTAAAAAATGACATTTATTATAATGGGTTTATGTGAACATTTAAGTTCACTTAAATTAGACAGTGGCGGTTCGTGGGTTTTAAAATAGAGGAGGCACACTAATTGTAACATTATTGGTTATTGTAACATCTGGGATCCCTGCCGATTATTATTATTATATTATTTGCTTAACCACTTTAAAATGGCCTTTTGGTTGCTTTTAGTCAGAAAACGTAAAGAAAACGACATACATACAGCAAGAT
>NW_015539929.1:725282-747161 GCF_001515605.1 Sinocyclocheilus anshuiensis
TACTGTTTGAATGACAGCTTGGTAAATCTGTTGGCAATCAAATATTGAATATTGCTACTCATCATAACTACTAGGTACATTATCAGCGCAGTGGCAGACGTACAAACTAATATCACGTAATTTACGTCTCTATGATGATTGGTTGATATCAGAAGGGAGGCTAGCCTCCCTTGCGAGGGTTCTTTTCTCAACACTCCTCAGCGCTGAAAGTGAACACTCGATGCTGATTGGCTAATTTTTTACCAACGGAGGCACGAGAGCTCAGCGCTCCCCTGGCCTCCCCCTCCCCTTCTCTATCACCTAGCGGTTGTAATTACATCAGCAGATTCGGCACATTCGCGATAGAAAAGCGGCGCTTTCACGTTATGATATTACAACTGTGAAATTACAAACAAAAAATACACATTCTGAGACATGAACTGAAATGAATTGTGAATTTTATTAACATTAAATCGTCCTCCTCCCATTTTCACCTCAAAATTATGGGGAGGCTGTGCCTCCCCTGCCTCCCCCGACGAGCCGCCACTGAAATTAGAAGGTGTTATTTTTAGTCTAATAAAGGTTCAAATTGATAGATCTCAATTATACTGTAATGTTAGTATAGTGGTTAAATATTAGGAAAAAAATAACAATTTCCTAGAGACATCAGTAATATCAGTATCAGTGATACTCGCTTCAGTCAAAAAAGATGGCATTAAACAAATAATAAAAATATACTGTCTTTATGTTGTTTCTACATTAATTTGAAGATTGAATATGAAATTATTGCAATATAAAAGTATATTTAAAAACTTTAATGTTAGGAGGGATTAATCGTGATTAATTTCAGAAAAAAAATGTGCAAATAATTAGTTAAATATTTTTAAATCGATTGACAGCACTATTATAATTACATTTTTTTTTTTACATTTACTTAATTTATCATCTTTTTATTGTCGTTTTCCACTCTTATTGCATTTAATTCAGACTTTAAGATCACAACTAAGCTAAAATATAGTTCATTTTGCCATGTAGTTATATAGCCTATACTTTAACTATGACCACTGTGTCCGTGACCAAAACACTTTACATCAGGATGCTTTAGGTGGATTGTACCTGTGATAATAGCCCTGCAAACTGATGACACCTTTATAATGCAGTCCATGTCCTGAATACCAGCCAACACTATTGCTCTGATTCAACCCCAGGCATCAGCACACCTCTATACTCTGGCCCAAAACAGGCCACAGAGAGGCTCATCTGGACCTGATGCTACTGCTGATGAGTCTATTGCGGCCTCTGTTTGGCCCCATACAGTCAGATGTGAGGTTTTTGGAGGAGTGAGCAGAAGAGGTCTGACAGGTCACCCTGTTCTCCGGCCAATAGTAGAGAGCTCATCCCTCACTGTCCTGGCACTGATGCAGTCTTTGCCTCAGCTGGCACATTCAGCAGTGGTACAGTTGGCAATACAGGTGGCTCAGGTCTGCTGTGGTCACTTTAGGGTGACCGGATATTGGACGGTCATCTGTCCTGCTGATCTGCCTTTTCTGAGCTGGCTAATATACTATATATATTTGTTACAAAACCCATTAAATGTCTGTAATATCCGACAAATGTCACTGACATTGATGCAGTGCTGGGTAGATTAATTATTGTCAGTTACTAATAGCAAAGATGATAGAAGTTGTTGTTAGTACCGTATTCTATTGTATTACACGTATTAGGTTATATATTCTGACTACTTTTCGATTACTTATTAGATGACCTAACTTGTTTATCACATTCATTTGAATAGAATAATCTTGAACCATATAATCTTGAATATATATATACAGTATACTGTATATATATATAAATATATATAGTAATAATAACCAGGGGTGCCGGTGGCAGTAGACAACCGCGGTGTGACGCGGTTGTCACGGCGACCATCACAGCCCTACATAAAATGTCACAGTTTTGCATTGTGCTTTGAAAAAACGGCAGCGGATAGCCTAGATTTATGCTATGTCATCAACTGTTTTGGTTACTATTGACATCCACTGTATGAACAACTAAAAAGACATTTCTCAAATTATCCTCCTTGAGGTAATTTCTCAGCCAAACTTGATGTGTGATTAATTTGTGATAAATTGGATTAATTAATCACCACATCATGTAATTAATTATATTGAAATTTTTAATCACTTGACAGCCCTATTCCAAATGTATATAAGTGATAGGCTTTTTAGAAAGGAAAATTTAGAAGATAAAAAAGAAGAATTAAGGAGAATTAATACATTTCAAATAATTCACTGCCAATGTGTGAATAATATATAATCTGATTAAGAGTATTTTAAAACGTAATATAATGCAATTACAAATACTCATTTTTGGAATCTGATTACATAATCCAGATTACATAAAATCAGTTACTACCCACCACTGACACAGACATCCACACTTTCTCAGCCAATGAGAAAACTAATCATTGTATGTGAATTTTCAGGACAGGGTTTTAGAGTGGTTGAAGTAATGGGGACAGTCTAACTGAGTGGATAAATTTGGCAGAATTTAATCTCTCTCGAACAGCAACTTTAATTTTCCAGTCCAAAAAGAAGTGCAGCATTTCTCTCTTTTTGTCATCAGCATTTTTTGGCCTTGCTGTCTAATTAACAAATACATCTCCCTGCCATCTCAGTGACCACAGTTTTACCTCAGATCAAGCCTGCAGTACTTTCACACCACATATGTAATTCAATACATATGTAATGTATATGTAATTCAATGTAATTCAAGCTCACTGTACTTTATATCTTGGTCAGTTCAGCATAACCTCTGCAGTACAGATGTCAGCAGTGCTGTATAAACCCAAAGAAACACTCGACACTCGACCTGGTGCACTCTAGAGCTCAGAGCAGGTCATGATAAAAGCTGAAAACCCCTGACATTATCTTAATCAAAGAGTGCTGCGGTATAAAATGGGATGCCTTGAAGTCATTGGTGAGGAGAAATCGTAGGACCTTTGTTGCATCTGATTTAATGTTGTGGTAAAAGAACAGCTGGCAGGAAGCAAGTCGATCTCCAATATGATGCTCAACTTCACATCTGATTAGAGCACAGGCACAAAGAAAGCACATCTTATTATTTCAAACCCACCTCAAAGCGCTGTGAGCTGACTTTCTTGCCCTTCTTCATCCAGGTGATTCGTGGTTTAGGCTCCCCGACCGCTTGGCACACGAAGGACGCCACCCCTCCTGAAATCCCTGTCTGATCTTCAGGAATCTTAATGAAACTCGGCATGCCTGTGAGAGAAAGAAAGACATTAAGACACTATTACAAATGCAAGAAAAAGGAAAAATCTGAATTTTACTATCCATTTTATTTTATGTTATTTTATTTTATTTTACATTTTCATTTGCAATCTGATGGCGAACGTCAAAACAAATGAGCAAATGAGATTTAAGAGTCATGTCAGAAGGAAAAATTATGAGGGAACAGCGGATCTGGATAAGAACTCCTTTTGTGTAACCATGGGTATTATACCTAACTAAAACCATATAAACAGATTTTTATTACTTGAACTAAAATAAATGTTAACTGAAAATAAAATAAAATAAAATAAAATAGGTTTTATTTCAGCCAGTTGCCAATGCAACATTACTCATTTCCACTAAGTTTAACTTGATGTACTAAAACAACCAAAACACTATAATAGACATATTTTTAAAAATACAAAACAACAAGGAAACTGCTAAAATGTTAAATAAAATTAAAATGGAAAATAAAAACAATAAAAATGAGTTCCCTAGTATCTCAATGATATTAAAAGTATTAGTATGGGGTTAGAATGACATTATTGGGTGATCTATTCCTATAAGTCTCCTGAGCTATGATGGAGCAATCGCTGAGCAATAAAACTGTCCTTGCTAGAAGCGCTGGAACAAAAGCAGATCTTTTAACAATGTCTAAACCCTGCCTTGAGCTAGACCTCCAGGACGGTACAAGTAATGTTCCTCCATGTGCACTGGGTCATGTCCCTCATGGTGAGAAACAATAAATACGGGCAATATGGGGGAATTCTATTTCCCCTATTGCCTAAGCTCTCCGCTTGGCTGTACTTGAGATAAGAATAAACTGTTTATAAGCCATGAGAGCTTCATCTCCGAGGATGTATCAAAAGCATAATTAAATGCTCTGACAGAATACGAACCATGGCAACCCAAACAAATTGAGCTCCCCATCCACCGCCATCCCCTGGTGAAAGCGTGCCTGTAGAGGAACAGAGAGCTGATGGGAACGTAATTAAAGATTCCAGCCATCCAGCTCACCGCAGGGAACAACAGATATATCATAACGTGCGCTGCCTGCTTTGTTTACCTCTGTCTCTGGCTACAGATGCATAATGCAAACTGCCGGCCTCGCTGGAGACAACGTCTTCATCTTTTCTTTGGCAGGAACTGTCTTGGTCCCAGTTTCTGTCCAGGGGACCTTGTCATTTTGCCTTTCTCTAATTCTCTGACTCTCTCTCTCTTCACGGCACTGATGTCAGCAGAATTTATGTTATTATGGTTGCCCTCGCCTTATGCGGTGTGTGTGCAGAATGCAGACTGCCAACTGGCTTCACATGAGGTTTATGGCAACTTTCCAAAAGACATTAATTATACCACATACTCATACCCCCTTCAGCTAAATTAGGACACACTACTTCTATTGTTTTACATAAGGCTAATTATAAACACCATAGACTAGGGTTTTCTACAGAAATGGGAGTAATTGTGATGTGTATATATATGGATTATTAACTTAATACTTTTATTCAGCAAGGATGCATTAAATTGATCAAAAGTGACACTAAAGTCATTTTTAATGTTACAAAAGATGTTACAAAATTTCATGGTTTCCTGAAAAATATTACGTGTTTAAATATTAAATATTATTTTATGCTAAAATTTCAGCTTTGCATCACAGCAATAAATTCCGTTTCAAGATATATTGAAATAGATTTTAAATTTTTTTTTATATTTCACAATATTGCAGCGTTGGTGAGAATAAATGAATAAATAATATATAAAACAGAAACACAGTCTTATTCACACCTCAATACGATCGGTTCTGTATATTCGCATCAGCCTCCCCTGAAACACCTGAGGTCAAACTTCCTCTCATGACTGATTTATCAGACGGCCACCCTGCCTGATGACCTCTGACCCTGGATATGTCACACAAGACAGGCATCACAGATTCACAGTCACACAAGGCTCTTTGTGCCTGCTAGCATGCTGAACTCCTGCAATATTTACCGAGTTGACTTTCATGTGTGTTCTTCAGGCAGTGCAAAGCAATCTGCTGTCAAGGTTTCTGCCCTCGCTCTACCTCACCAAAACACACGACACTGAGGTTTCTGAGCATTTTCATGTAATCTGCCAATCAGAGATGTACAAATAACACTAGTTCCATCTCAGCATTCCCATCTTTTCCCCATAAATGACATCCACTTTGAGTTTGAGTCAAATCTATTCTTCCATAATGGACTGTCAATTTGCATGAACATTCCGATTGGACAATTTATATTTCACCTTAAGAAACAACTGCCTAGAAACATCTCATGTAAACAGGAGTTCATGCATGATAAAAAAGCTCATGCATGATGCAAAATGATGTTGTCTAGTCATGACAACAGAAGCTGCGGTCTGATATGCCATATAAATACTTCATTACAATCTCATGATTTAATCATAAAAAAATTAAATCGGAGCTTAAAAGCAATCCACAGACTCAAAAACACCAGCATTTGATTCAGATGAGTGGTTATATATGGACAAAACCCAATGCAACTGGATTAAAGTAGCAGAGACAACCACATTAGCCTCTTTGTAAGAACTACACGTTCTTCTGATACTGAACCTGCTGAACCCATTAAGACCCTAAACATACTAAACATGCACATGGCATGTTAATGCAAACCGCTTCTAGCTAATGAACACAAGCATGGTTTGCATTGTGTTTCAAATGTTTCAAAAGTACAAGTTGCATTCTCAGCTATACGCCACAAAGAGTACCAAATACAGTGAGCATAACATACATAAGATATCTTTCTAATTCGGCTTAATTAGGGGGTGGAACAAGAAGACAACCTTGCTGAACATTATGGTATGTTTATAGTTAGCTAGCTGAATACTAATTATACGCTAATAATAACGTTATTAAACGAAAACAATACTATTTGAAAGTAATTATCACCTCCTTGTGTACTTGTGTTACACGCATTAACATGCAATAACACAGTTCTCTTCATCTTTATTCACTAGTTAGTTCTCTAGTGATCTAGTAGTTCTCTGTTATAAATGTACTGTATATAAAAAAAGGAAATTCTATATTTACCTACAGAACTTCATAAAAAATAAATAAAATAAGTAAATAAATTAATATATATTTATATTTGGCATTTGTGTGTACAATTTGTAATGTTTTTCATAAGGTTTCCATGAAGGTTTTGTTCATGATAGAAATAACTAGTGACATGAGAGCAGCAGAGTGACAGTCTTCATTTTCAAGATTAAGTCAAAGTATTATCTAAATGTTCCTCCAAAACCAATCTACAGGACTTGATCAGATATTTCAAATTTATTTCATCATAACTTTCATTTTTCAAGATTTTATTTAGTTAAAATTGCCTTAATTTAAGAATCACCCAAGAATGTGTGTTAATTATGTAATGGGCCTGCATGTTCACAGTGCACAGGCCGAGCAGTCACAGCGATGAGCAGCCGACCACAAACACGCCACCCAAATCCCTCGGCCTGGTGCGAGGACACTGTTAATCTGCCCGCTGACAGATCACAGGATTAATGAGTATCAACAGCTCTGAAACCAGATGATCAGCTGCGCCACGCTTCGCCTGTTTATTCTACACGTCAGGGAGGATCAGTTGTGAGACACACTGTTTGCCACTTAATATTAGGTGCTAATTTAAGAGCTGCGATTTCTCCATTTGGAAGTGTTTAACTCAAACTTACCAGATCTGACAGGAAGGCATAATAACTGGAAGAAAACGCAAAATACACAAACAGCAGATACATTTCCTTCCACACAGCATAATGCAGATAGCCACTCCCTTACAGATCTGCATTAAGTGAAATAAACTGACAGCATCCAGGAAGTCAGTCTCCTGCCCTCTGTCCCTAAACATCAAGCAGCTCAACATCGATCGAGACGCAGCAGCCCAACCATTTATTCTCATTAATTATGGATGCACGGCTTACCTCCAGTCGAGCTCTCGCTTCATGTCTGCAAAACAGAATCTGAACTGAGGACGTGTTAATATGCCCAACACCAGTGCTGCTGATGCGGAAGAGAAATAGACAATGTTTGTTCAGACACACTGTACTCTTTTTGATGTTGTTTGTGACACTGTCTAATAGGAAGAACTTAGTCAACAAACTCCTTGGCATCTCTGTGTTTGAATGCTAGTTGCATGCAGCACAGGTTATTTTCTAAAATAAATAAGACTACAACCCTCCATGCACACCTTGGCAATAGAATCACCATTGGCGAGTACATTTTTTAGTTGTGAAAATATATCTGGGCTAAACTTATGCTCAGCTTCTAACTGGCAAGTGAAATCAAACAATTTATTATCCAATGCTAAAGACAGACATTATTTAGTCGCCTAGCATTAAAATTTAGTCGCATATGTGAGTGATTTACACACATTGTAGAGTGTTGTACTACAATGAAACAATGTTCACTGAAAAATGGATAGTAAATTCAACAAATATGAATTAAACTTAAAATTTTGAATAGTGTAAAAACGTACTGCAATAATGCTTATTTACTTCTAAAAAATATATATATATATATTTTTTTTTTTTTTTACGTATAGCAAAAAGCTGTGTTTAGCATTTACCCTCAATGAGCTGATCTGAGTTGGTCAAGCCAATCTTTAGAGTGAAACTCAGCGTTTATAAACAAAGCTCACAATGTGGCCTCTTAATTTACATGCGGTTTGAATATTCTCTCAGCAGTAGTAAGGTGAGAAGGACACTAAACTCTCAAACCAAGTTAGTGAGACTCTAGCCTGAATGTCTGGCCTTTTTATTATTCAGGAGAAGAGAGGAGAGGAGTGAGATAAAGAAAGAGAAATTGCTTCTCTTTTATTCCCCATTGGGTGGTGCATTACAGTAATGGCTCTGTCTAAATAGCAATAGAGAGTTAGAATGGTGCCACCATTATCAACACCATGACCAATTTCTCTCTCTCTCTCTCTCTCTCTCTCTCTCTCTCTCTCATTGAGGTGAGTTAGCAGGGGTGGTCTTGTGCGATCATTGTGAAGATCATTCAATAAACGGTGAGTGAAACGCCTACATGAGCAGAGAAACTCTGGAAGTGATTATACGGCAGCAATCAGCGCACCATCTCACGTTTGAGGCTCCGTCTCGACTAATAAACTCATTCATCGCTCCGAGAAGTATGAATCAGAAAATGAACTTTTTGATGATAATTTAATTGCCTTTCAAAAGAGCAGAAGTTATTTAAAAGAACTGAACAATTGGGTTTTGGTAGTGTGATTTCTGTAACTATTCACATGAGGAAAGTTTGCTATAAATGGATTTGAAGTTTGTCACACATGTTCATATGTATTATAGAATGCACATCACCATCTCAAAGCAACCAAGTCCCAAAGATCATTTCTATTTCTACATCTTAATTTTACTGAGACTAAATGAATGATGACTAAATCAAAGCAGGTTTTCTTCTTAGATGTGAGTCCTCTTCCCGTGAGAGCTTTTAACCATACTTCACATGCTTTCAAAGTGCAGAATTTGGGATGAAACATCTTTGGTGCAACCAAAGATAGAGAAAACCTTCTGAATTAACATGCCAACATGCACAAAAATACAGACGCTTGATTTTTACATTTTCTGTGCTCTTTGATCACATTTAAAAGGGGCTTGCCTCTGCAATTGTTGAGACTACAATGCTAGAGAGGATGTTATTAGTGATATAACAATATATCAATATAGATTCATGCATGAATCAAATGACTAACAATATGATGTAAAAAAACAGTACTAGAAGTACTAGTACTATACTTGAAGAGATCTTAAAAAGACATCAAGTGGTCACTGATCTGTCATAAAATAATTGAGAAGTTTTGATTTTTAACAACTGAACAACTAATGGGGATACTAGATTTGCACATTTTAGTAAGCACAGAATATTGACTTTCTTGACTGTTGATTTATCTTGATTTATCTACTTTTTCATTATTTATTTTTCTATATTATTATTTCTATATATTATTATTGGATGCCCCAATTGGAAAACAGGATTTGTAATTTTCAGAGAGTTCAATTAAATGTTATGCTGTTATATTTTGGCTGCAAAGTGTGACTTAAAGGCACAGTTCAACCTAAATTAAATCAATCAATCAATCAATCAATCAATAATTTACTCACCCTCCACTTGTTCCAAAGTTTCGTGTATGAGTAATACAGAAAGAGGAAAAATTTTGGTAGCCTTTGACTTCTTTTTGAATACTATGGGAGTCAATGGGGACCAGCAGCTGTTTGTTTACTCACATTCTTCAAAATATCTTCTTTTATGCTGAACAGAAGAAAGAAGTTTTCCATTTTTGGGTGAACTATCCCTTTAATAAAAATGTGTTTGGATTTATAAAACAGGAACATAATACTGTATTACTGATATATTGATGTCAGACCCCTGAATCTAATCAAATCATAATCATATCATGGTATGTTTTGAGGTATCGGTAAATATTACATCTCTAGCTAAGAGAAACACTGTCAAATCATATTGAAACATCCAATTTACAACATAGTTAGATATTTTAGGTGTTCGATAGGTGATTATTTACTGTCTCAAATGAAAAGAGTCACACACATCACTAAATATAAACAAAATATGTTTTAAAATTAATTTTTAAACCCATAGCCACCGTAACCATAAACTTGCTCCTAAAAACTGCAGTGCTGTATGTGATGAAGTGTGTGTCTGGTCATTGGCTGTGATTTAGGTTACAGTGCTGTAAACACTGCTAGTAGCAGTATACAGGCAGAAAGGGATAAAATGTCATGATGAAATAGACATCGAGAAGCCCACAAACACACACACACACACACACACACACACACACACACACAGTCAATCACTGCAGCAGTGTCATTGTCATTCAACACCCAGCTCTTGTCCTACAGGACATTTCTCGCATTTGGGCTCAGATAACCAGGGTTTAATGGCATCTAGGCAGACAGCCAGATAGTCAAACGCTGTGTGAGCAGAGGGAGAGCTGCATTTCACAATGACAAATTACAAAAGTTTCAAACAAAGTCGCTGCTTTTGGATTGAAAAGCTCTCATTAACGGTGCAGCAACACCGGATCAGTCATGCACATCGAGAGGAATCACTCACACAAACACAAAGACACGGGTGCAGAGGTTTCACCAGCCACAGAGGTGCACAAATTTTCTAAATGGCTGATGAAAAGAATATACTCTCCCAGTGTGATGCACTATTCAGTTTTCTCTCGAATGATAACAGTGTGGAGAGCAAAAGCTCATCAAATGGACTCAAATGTTCATGAAACAGACCCTCGGGGAACAAGTAATTTATTTAGCTCAGGAAACTGAAGAAATCATTTTATTAGTCGGAAAAATACACTTGTTTTACAATGGCATACTACCATACTACTTCTACTAGAGCTGCGGTATATAATTTATACAATATATTGTGCACAATATGCAAATATTGTATGCATGAAGTGACTGAGAGTATGTGAACAATACACGAGATACAATTTTTTTACACAAAATTAAAAAAAAATAACAAATAACAATTTTTATTGCCATATTTATTCAAAATAGAAAACATTTGTAACAATATAAGTCTTTACCATCTTTACTATTCAAAAGTTTATGGTTTTGAAAAAAATTCATACTTTTATTCAGCCAAAATATGGTAAATTGATAAAAAGTGATAGTATAGACACTTCTTTAAAAAACATAAAAATTGTACTGACCTGAGCCTTTGAACGGAAGTGTATATATTAGATAATTTAATAATAAAAAAAAATCAACAATTGTAAACACACACAATGCTCTCCCAAATGTATACAGACACCTACAGTGCAGTATGATACATAAAAATGAATTCTATAGCATCAGATGAATTGTCTGTATCTGCTCAAATGCTGCAAGATCTTTCATAATTTGTCAGTTTTTTGATCTGTTCATAATTTTTGCTCAATGTTTTTTAATTATCTGGTGTTTGATATTTAGTGGACGTGCCCCAGCAGATTCATATCCTGTGGACAATCTCTGCGTTTACAGTGTCTCTTTGGCTACCTTCATTTTCAGGTTTATTTAGTGCTAGTAAAGTACACAGGATGATCAGTGTGCGTTCATGCACCACGAGATCTGGACAGAATGGAAAAATCCAAATGAGCTGGTGGAAAGTTCTCATCAGCTCATATGATCTGTTGTTTTGTTGTTGACAGGATATGACAAATATAATTATCTTCTCTCATAAATCTGTTTTTAATGCACCTATATACTCGGTCGATGTGAAGTCTGCTCCCTCACAAGTGAACACGCGTGCGTCTGTCAGAACTGTATGTTCCTGTGTCAGTGTGTGTGGGCTGATGTGCGCTCAGGGAAAATGAACAGGTACAGAGGATACAGTGTGTGAGAGAGAGAGATACAGAGAAAACCACATACAGGCTTTTAAGCTCAGACATAGTCGAGCGTGAGAGTGATCAGGGCTCCAGAGACACTGCCCTATAGAATAAAGTGTCAGAGAGAACACATACACATATACTGTATACTGTATTCTTCTCTCCAGTGTGTCTCTCCAGAAGACTATTTCATTGCTTGACACCCTTTTAAAAACTATGCTATATTGACCATATAAATAAAAATATAGGAAATAACATAGAAAATATATTAAAATAATTAATATTTATTATGCATAATACTATGTATATATATATATATATATATATATACACACACACACACATTATTTTAATAATTGTACAAAAAGTATCTAAAATATTTGTAAAATATTGTAATTTTAATATTTTAATAATTTATATTAAAAAATAATACATATTTTAAATATTAACACAATATATGATAATATATTAAATAGTAATATATATATATATAACTTTAATTCATGCATTAACTAACAATGAGGAATACATTTGTATTTGTATCTTTGTTAACATTAATTATTAATAACTGTTCATTGTTAGTTAATGTCACCTTGGGTAAGCTAAATAATATTAACAACTTTTGATTTTAATAATCTATTACTAAATACTGAAATTAACATGAACAAGACATTAACAAATGGAACCTTATTGTAAAGTGTTACCGATATAATTATCATCCAATTGAATCAGAAAGCAAAATCTTTTTTCTTTTTATGGATAATAATTTTCATAATAAATGCACACCTATATCATTTGTCATGACTGGTTTATATTCAGTTTATATTTACACTCATATATTAGAGTCTGTATGCAGAAAATACTGGAATTGTCACACACACACACACACACACACACACACACATACACACACACAAACACAATTTTGAATTGCTGGAATACTGGAATACTGGAATTGACACCCTTGCTAGCTAATAAGTTGTAAATGAGTCTGATCAGCACAAAGGTAAACAGGGATAATTACAGTAATTTAATTTACAGCAATTTATGAACACTCATAAATCAAAACTGTATCTTTATTAGATGATGACCATCATTTGCTGTGTCACCTTCAATAAAACCTTCTGCAAAATCGCACCATAGGTCAATAATTAAAAATAAATTAATAAATGTACTAAATGAAACATCATGGGACACACCAATGTTTGTCTGTTTGTTTAGGGGTCCCTTAACTCTAATGAGGGGTCTTCATTATGAACACCTCTCTCTGATGAAGAAGGCTTGCTGAGGCACACAGCTGAATTTCTGGCCTGCAGCATGTGCAGTGTCACTGGTGATGGATTTTAAGACTGACTCAGGCAGTGACTCCTGCTGTGTTTGAGTAGGTGTTCTCATCCTTCTATTGACAGAAACACTCTCATCCATTAAGACAGCAAAGCTGAGCTGTACAAGTGCTGTAACAGATACAGTCTGTCTGTTCAGTCTACGGTCACTTTATCTACCTGCTTATAACATACAATAAACTCCCATTCAACACAGTCAAGCTCCTCGGATTACTTTCCATTCTAGAGTACATTCTGCAATCTTAAAGGCTTGAAAATGCAAATAGTTCAATGGCTAAGAAGTATGTCCAAAATGATTAAAAGAAAAATAAATAAAAACCTTTTTAAACATCTAAAGTAAAATGCCGGTTTCAAGAATTTATTAGAAATGCAATCTTTGCATTCATGTTGGTTACATTTTTCATCACAAAACCATTTTAATATTTTTATTCAATGACATAAAAATGTCACATGGTGGATACAAAGTAGACTGCTTCTATACTTCGTAAGTAAAGGTAAATATATATAAAAAAATTACAGTGTATGTGGATACAGCTTTGTATTAATTCTATTAATTTCTTCACCTTCTTCTTCCATGTTGTCAAGGGTGCTACACTTCTGGCTGTATGCAAACAAAGAAGTGCATCTTTATTGCTTTCAGTTCTGTAAAGGATGATTCATGAGCTCTCGCCATTGAGCAGAACACTTAACCTCAGGTTACTCCAGAGGGATTCATCTTGAAATAAGCGAACAATAAGTCACTTTGAATAAAAGTGTCCATCAGATTAGCAATTAGGAGCCCCCTCACCTCACGCCTGACCTGAGCTCAGAGACTCATGGGAGTCACGACACAAACACTCACAACTGAACCGGCCAAACATCCGCTTCAGCAGCACAGGTTCAAATGAGATTGATTATTCAAATCAGTTCAGATTCGATTAAGAAGGGCTTTGTCTGAATGAATGCATTAGAGGTGCTCCAGTGCTCGAGGGGTTAAAAAGGTCTGTGTAACAAGATTTCACTAAATCTGTTTAGATTTCAGCCTGTGTGTGTGTGTGTGTCTAAAGAGAGCTCAGGGGTCAGACAACAACCCATTTTTAACTGTCTAGTGCAGTGGTCACCAACCTTCTTAGGCCCAAGATCCCTGACCTCGGCCTTTATGAAAGACAAGATCTACCTATTGAAGAATTGATCGAAAAAGACATCCCAGATTGTACTTCAAATTTGAGGCCTTTTACTTAGTATTTTAATTAGTGATGCTCCGATCATAGCTGATTCAGAATTCAGATTTTCTTTTCTTTCTTTCTTTTTTTTTAACTAGCAAATTGGCTGATTCTGATACTGATATTTAAGCAAATTTAGTTATTGGCTATTTGCTTTATAACAAACAAACTGGCTTCAAACAAAAATATCTAGCCATTTGAAATTAGAGGCAACCACTGCATTTTAATCACGATCTGCACGGGCAGTTGTTTTTGATTCTACCAGTCGATCGCGATCGACGGGTTGGCGACCACTGGTCTAGTGTGTATTGGTGTCCAGTTTAATTGACGGAGATGTGAATGGATTTTCTGGATGAACTGTGATAGTCCTTCCATCAGCTGCACTCCCATCAATCCCTCCTCCATCTCTCTCTTTCACACACACACACACACACACACAAACACACATATAAACACAATTTTCAGTGTCAGAGCTACACCGTATGATGTCTAACGTATTATGAAGTCTTATGTATTTATGTTGGTTTCATAGGGTGTTGAAATGTTTTTATGCCATTTTAAGAAAAGTTTTAATTTATTGACTATATCAGGTTAAGAATAACATTTTTATTGATATTTCATAATTTTGCAAGGTAAAAAAAATATATAACATGAATTATTAACACCATACACACACACACACTTTTCAGGAAACTGAAAAACATTGTTTTTTAAAAAAATAATTAAACATTGCGTTTTCATACATGTTAAGAAACTTGCATTTGAGGCAGTAAGTGCATCAAACTACATTTTTATTTTTTACTTTTATTTTGGCGGAAAACCACAGGGAAACTTTTCAAATGCTTCATTCTTTGCTTATAAATTTATAAATGGTTCTCATTACAAGTTTGGGAAGATGTTGCCTTTTCAAATGCAAGTTATACGTGACAAACTCATGGCACTTGCAGAGATGGAGTTTGTGTGGAGCAGCATTGACTGAGAACCATGAAAAGCTCTCAGTACTGATCTATTTCAGTTCCCTTTCATGGGAACTTCGAACTGCGTCCTCTAGGGGGCGCTATGGGGAACGCCTCACGTTTTTCTACTTTGAAATGTATTGTTTTATCAAATGTGTTAGTATCTGATTAATTATTTTGTAATTATTAGCGAAATTTGCTAGCAATTTCTGAGTGAAATTTTTTTCTACACCTATTTTTGTCAGTGTGTGACTTTTCTAAGGGATAGTTGGTGGAGGGATCAGGCAAAGCATAAAGAAAAGGAGCAGGATGGTTGGTCTTTCCTTTAATTAGCTGCATGTGGCTTTAGCAATATATAATAGATAGCGATATCTGTGTAAATATAAGAGGTGATTTCCTTTGCAAGGACTTTCCCTCTGCGACCACCGGCATTAATCTCATACTGGAATTACCACAAAAGCAGCTCTGCAACATGGATTCAGCATACCATTAATCAGAGAACGAGCAGCTCTATAAGTCCGGGCGCAGCTGAAATTGCATGCTGAAGTTGTACCATATTTGCTCTCATAAATAAAACATGGTGATTTTGTACTCTGTGCTTAAAGTCTTCAAGACTGCGTCCTACACAAGTGTGCGAGGAGACTCGAAAGGAAAGTGTGAGTGGGGAAAAACAAAAATCTATTGAGTGCAACCCTCTACATTGCGAGTAAATCACTCTCATATGTGACTAAATCTTCACTCTGGGCGACTAAATTATGTCTAATATTAGCCAATGGCTAATAAATTCTCAGATTTTACTCGCCAGTGTTTGAGTTGGAGGCTGAGTATAAGTTTAGCTCAGATATATTTTCACTCGCCAAACACTCTGACTGAGCGCTTCAGAGTTTCACTCTCCGTCAAGCGATCTGTGCTATTCATCATTTCATCTCAATTGTAGCGTCTGCGTAGAATCATGCATGATCTTTGGGTTTTATGGCTTAAGAGACCCTTTTAACTTTTGACATTTGCATATTGGTGTCCATAGAGGGTTGATTGAGTGGATCATAATGTGAACACAAGCTGGTCCAGCTGCTGGTAGAAGGACTTCACAGAGCCAGAGATTATAAGTGTGAGAAAACTGATGCATTCAACTGAAAAACCTGCTAAAGGCTTTTCTCACCCCTGCATGAGAGCGCAGGGCTCCGTCAGCGTGAAGACCAAAGCAGAGCAGAGGGCAAATTCAGAAACATTCTTTAAAAAAAAAAAAAAAAAAAAAAATCTTCCCCAAAGCAAAAAGAACATCTTCCCCAAGTCACAAACACTGACAGGTGCTGTAATTCATTTTACAATGCCAACATAAAATTACCCAGCATTACAATGATTTTAACCCACTTTTATGCTTCCTAAACATGTGCCATGACTCAAGATTTTGAAACCGTTGAGACAAAAACATTTTAATTGCATATCTGATTTAATATTAAGTCATAAAAGTGGCATTAAAGCTTGATGTTTGATTTGCTTTAATGAATTGGTTCAAATCAACATTTCACTTGTATCATCAATCTCAAAGGTTCACAGAAATTGACTTTTTATATATTAAAATATTTTAATAAAATACTTGTTTATACTATATATTGAGGAATACAAAATACACATAATTATTCCTTGGATTCAAACCACTGTAGATTATTTTATTATTCTGATTATTTTAACTATATTTTACTTAATTCATTAAATATTTTGGATTAATTTGTCCACAATAACTTATTAAAAATATTTCAAAATAATATTTAAAATATCTATGACCAAATATTATTTTATGCAATAAATAGCAGATTTTTATTTCAAAGCAAATACTTTAAGGCTGAATACTGTTAAAAGCCTCAACATTTTCGAAGCATTTATTTGCTTAAAGATACAGTAAAAAAGTGATATTGTGAATATTATTGTAAATAATTGATTTCTATCTGAATATATTTTAAGGTGCAATTTATTTCTGTGATGCAACCCTTAATTTTCAGCATCATTACTCCAGTCTTCAGTGTCACATGATCCTTCAGAAATCATTCTAATATGCTGATTTCCTGCTCAAGAAACATTTCTGATTATTATCAATGTTGAAAACAGTTGTGCTGCTTCATTTTTTTGGGATACTGGGATACTTTTTTTCAAGATCATTTGATGAATAGAAAGTTTATTTGAAACAGAATTTTTTGCAACATTATAAATGTCTTTACTGTCACTTTTTTAAAGTTTTGATCAATATAATTCATCCTTGCTGAATAAAAGTATTTTATAAAAGTATATTTATGGCCAACTTGTTCCAGACATTTATGCTATCTATTCCAAAACAATCAGAATAAAAGACCACAGCCAATAGCTAACTTAACTTTGCTGCAAAACAAACACACTACATCTAACTTGGTCAGCCTTCCAGAAGATAGTAAGACGCAAATATTTTTCTCAAGGTACACAACTAAAATTCCATATAAGGTGAGTCCTATTTTGGGAATGGTAGCGGTAAGTAAATGATTAATGCTGCTGGTATTACTGCACCATAAAGATCAGCAGCGGTAATAAGTGACCAGACTTTGGTGTTCTTATTGTTTTTATTGGCCTCAGGGTTCAGGGACTACATGACATAAGGCCTGTGACTCTCAGAGCTGCACAAACACACTCTTATCAATTCTGATCTACGGCTGGAGTAAACACAGCTATTTGATTTTGCAAAAATACGTACTGAAATCTTTCTCCAGGGACTCTAACACTTCAGGACCCGAATCTTTCAATGATGACAGCAACAATTTCCCCAGCAAAAAAGCAAACCAGCAGGTCTCATATTTTTGGACTTATTAATTTGCCCTTTAAAAGCTGGATAAATGTGACGCGAAGCATGTAGTGTTCATTAAGACCTGCGAGGGTCCCTCGAGACAAACAAGATCGATGTGAATCTGAAAGATCCTCCCGCGTATGCTATTACACAAACAACACAACAGTGATTGCATCCAACATCTCAAATCCCTCTGACATCCATATTTCCTCATCTCATTTTTTTATAGCGCTAACCAGAATCCCCTCAATTTATTTGAAAGAAAATAACACTTGACAACCGGTGTGATGTAAAAAGACAGCCACTTTAGGAAAGAAGGTTGTGTTTGTTTTGTAAACAGCATGATATTCCCATTCCTACGCACTTGGGTTTTTAGATCAGAGATGTACAGAATGGCAGTCATGAACTGATAGAAGAGAGTAGTGTGTATTTTAAGTGTGCTACTCACTGTCTGCATGGATTGGCACCGCCAGGAAGAGCAGCAGCAGGAGGGACGTGGCTCTGCCACGAGGAGAGGCCTGTCGGGTATGTGGCACCATGATTCGTGGATGGCACTCACCGCAGGGGTTCCTAAACTCCTGCTAAATCACTACACACTCACGCTACCATTTAGTGAGACCTGACGGGGGACACAAAGGAGAATGACATCAGAAAGATGCAATGCCAACAACACATACAAATACTCAAACATGACATCACCACATTCCAAGACATGAGCTCATTATTAGCATTCCGAGAGCATTACATCACATTCCTGTAATTCTGTATGATCAGTAGTGCTGTGTTCAAAATATCGATACGACGATATTGGCCCTGTATCGATATTGTGGCACGTGTGCAGCAGTGGACCGCGCTTAATTTGTTTAAAATTTTACAACGTTTAAAATTGAGTAAAGTGCGAGGTTTCTCTGTATCGTGGCCTCTATCGTGATACGTATCGTATTGTGACTTTGCTGGTGATACACAGCCCTAATGATCAACCTGTAAATTAAAGCAATAGGAGAACGACATCATGAAGCATCATGATAATGTATGCAATCATACATTACATCATCACATTCCAAAACATTACAGCATTATCTACTCTGCTTAAATATTTCATAAGAAGTCTTCTGAAGTCATATGATAGCTTTTGTGAGGAACAGTGCCAAAAAATGAAGTCATTGTTTACTGAAAATCATTATTTACTGTGACAGTATTCTAAATATGTGAAAAAGAAAAGGGGGGGGTAGATTTTCCTTCAATTATTACAGACACACAAAAACAAAAAACATTGCAAATGAGTATAGTTTGTCTACATGTCACATTGTCATGTAGACAAACATGTTTCATTTTAAATCTAATGAAACTTTGCTTCATCACTGAATTGAATGATAGCTTGCAGTTCAGTTCAGAGTTCAGAGATGCTGATTCAGTAACAGCTCTGATGGATTCAGTTTCAGAACAGTTCAACCCAAATATTCAGATGTGTGCAGCGCATTTTATGGAGGACTGTTTCTTGATCCTGGGAGAGTAGACTACAATGCCGGCTGTTCTGACTCACAGTCTGTAAGTACGTTTTCATATTTAAATAATGTTCTTTTTAGCAACATCATATGACCCCTTTAAGAATGTATTTTTCTATGGCATTATTGGTCAGCAGGGGAACATACAGAGCGAGACATTTTCATTTTGGGCTGATCTATTCCTTTAACATAGTGACATCATGTACACAACGAATGATGTCACTGTGTTAATTTAATAAAGTGGTTTTAAACACAAGCAAATGAGCTCCAGCCACAATGAGTCCCTGGAGAGCGTTTCAACGATCACAGACACCTCTGGCCTTTGGGGGACACGCGCGTCACGCCGGGTTCATGCTGAGTGCATGTGTCTAGGGGTCTGTGTGTGTTAACAGCCCGTGTGCTGAGGGCTCTCGTGCGTCTTTCCAATGAAGCCACCCCATGCACGCTCTCACTCACTCATGATTAAGATGATGCATTCATTTATTAACCAGAAGCGCTCATCATGTAATTGGCCGGACCCGGGCTAATTAATCATGCTCACGCAAAGCAGACATCTGCTATCCAACACACCCCCTCTGCCACAGAGAAAATAATCATGGAAACACCTCAGAGAGAGATGCTCGTAGACCAGCATTAATTACACCGCCACCACAGCAGAAAGTTTGGAGCCACTGGCGCTCAGCAAACAGCTTCCACCCTCAAACGCCGTTTGATCGGGAGTTGAAGGTGCGCTTCCACATTCCTGCAGGCTGAGCAGATGGAAACATCTCTCCGTCACCGAGCGCACCATTTCTCCCTCTTGTTATGGAAATCATGTGTCTGGAACAGAACCGCTGAGCTGACAGAGTCACCGACACTGCATTAAACTGCAAGCATTTAGGGACATGCACACACAAACACTGCAGCGCGTGACGCTCGGCACACACAAGCCTCTCTGCTTCAGCACAAGCTGTAATTACAGTAGGCTGCCCCCCACCATCTCTGCCTTCCCAAAGAAAACACAGACTCTGCTTCTGAGTGGATGCTACAATTGCGCCAGCCAAGCGTCTCTGGCATGCCCAACCTGCAGGCTCTCCTGAACATTCCTGCAGGAAGAGCACGCTGGGAAAACAAAGCGCGGACTGAACGCGGCCTGCATTTCTAAAGACCCCAGTCGCTTCTGCTGAAAGACAAATGATATGAGCAGCCAGCTAGACTCTCCACGATGACAAGCGTGTTTAAATGAAGGGGCAAAGGTCAGGCCGTTTCTCTCAGGACATGACTGCACAGGAACTGCACAGTAGGGATGCAGCGATTCAACACATCGCACACTTCAGTCATTGCTCTGGTCTGAATTCATGAGTTGCATGTGACTGGTATATAAATAATGTAAAATATATTTAAATAATTAAAAATAGTCTAAAACTAAAAATAATAAAGGTTTTCCAGACTGTTTTTCACTAAATGAAGGACAAATGTTTAATTATAATAAAATTATAATAAAATATTATATATAATTAAATATTAAATTATAATTCAATTATAATAGATTTACATTTACATTTAGACATTTAGCAGACGCTTTTATCCAAAGCGACTTACAAATGAGGACAATGGAAGCAATCAAAATCAACAAAAGAGCAATGATATGCAAGTGCTATAACAAGTCTCCATTAGTTTAAAGCAGTACACGTAGCAAGTTTTTTTTTTAAATCATATAATAAATAAAAAGAAAACAAGCAGTTCGTAAATAAATAGAGTGCAAGTCTAAAAGGGGCAAGTTGTTTTTTGTTTGTTTGTTTTTAAATTTTTTTTATAAAGAATAGAATTAGAATTAGAATAGACAGTGCTAGAGTTAGAGGGTCAAATAAAGATGGAAGAAGATGTGTTTTTAGCCGATTCTTGAAGATGGCTAAGGACTCAGCTGCTCAGATTGAATTGGGAAGGTCATTCCACCAGGAGGGAACATTTCAGAGAGCATTGCAATAGCCCAACCTGGACAGAACAAGAGCTTGAACAAGTTGTGAAGCATGTTCCGAAAGAAAGGGTCTGATCTTCTTGATGTTGAATAAAGCAAATCTGCAGGACCGGGCAGTTTTAGCAATGTGGTCTGAGAAAGTCAGCTGATCATCAATCATAACTCCAAGGTTTCTGGCTGTTTTTGAAGGAGTTATGGTTGGTGTGCCTAACTGGATGGTGAAATTGTGATGAAACGATGGGTTTGATGGAATCACAAGCAGTTCTGTCTTGGCAAGGTTGAGTTGAAGGTGATGGTCCTTCATCCAGCAAGAAATGTCTGTTAGACAAGCTGAGATGCGAGCAGCTATCTTCGGATCATCAGGATGGAAGGAGAGGTAGAGTTGAGTGCCATCAGCATAGTAGTGATATGAAAATCCATGTTTCTGAATGACAGAACCTAGTGATGCCATGTA
>NW_015539929.1:747184-747419 GCF_001515605.1 Sinocyclocheilus anshuiensis
CCAGTGGTGGTTTTGTAGGCAAACATTAATGCCTTGAATTTTATGCGAGCAGCTATTGGTAGCCAGTGCAAACTGATAAAGAGAGGTGTGACATGCATTCTTTTCAGCTCGTTAAAAATTAATCTTGCTTAATCTTGCAGTTCTTTAATCTAATCTTGTTCTGGATTAATTGTAAAGGTTTGATAGAACTGGCTGGAAGACCTGCCAAGAGAGCATTGCAATAGTCCAGCCTGGA
>NW_015539929.1:747547-766001 GCF_001515605.1 Sinocyclocheilus anshuiensis
GCGGACAGATCCAGCAAGATAAGTATTGAAGATTTGGAATCCGCTCTTGCCAGTCTTAGGGCTTAAACAACTGAGAGCAAGGCAGTCTCAGTTGAATGTCCACTTCTGAAACCAGATTGGTTGCTGTCAAGGAGGTTGTTCTATAATACATATAATATAATAATAAAATATATTTTTTCCCATCTAGTAGCCAAGGCAACATTTCTCATTTTTATTCAGTTTAACTTGATGTACTAAAAAAAACTAACACTGACTGAAATAAAAATAACATACATATTGTAAAAAACTAATAAAACAGACAACTACATTACTAAAGCTTTAACTACACTTAAAATGAAAACAAAACATTCACAAAAACAAATAGTATCTCAATGATGCTAAAAACAATGATACAGTACAAATAGAGTATGTTTAACTAAAAAGACACAATGAATAATTTAATTTTGAATTGATTCATTGAAATTATTAATTTGAACTGAATCAAAGAAATGAATAAAACTAACCAACTCAAATGCCATTTTTGCTATTTAACATTTGACGACAGAGAAACTATTACAGTTTACAGAGACAAGGAGGGAAAGTAAAATTAATGACTCATTACATGCATGGCCAAATAAAAATGCATTAAAATTACTGTTACACTTACAATGTTGCTTAATTTTATTGACAGTAAAATCATTGCAAAAATATCAAAAATATTTCCCAGTCATTTTATCTTCATCAAGTGTTTTGTCTTCTAGAATGGCCGTTGCAGGTTGCACTGACTTCCTCTACCATAAATGCACCTAAATTCTGAATAACTCTGCCGTAATTCCAGGCCCAACATGATGTTACTTATTTGCTGGAGTGTTTGATAGTCTGATAGTCTGATAGCTGAAAAGAGCACTTGCTTTATTACTTCTGGATTGATGGATAATCTATAATAATCCCAGAGGAGAAATTGGTTGCTAGAGATTTCCTGTGCCTCAACAGAAAACCCTTCAACACGGGCCAGAGCAGCTGTAATATCTGACATAAACTTAGAAAATCAATGCTCTTTGAATATTAATAAAGAGCTACACTTAAGTTCATCAGTCTGATGCATATGTACTTCCCTCAGCAGCATTGCCATTTAAAGGGACACTCCACTATTTTTAAAAATAGGCTAATTTTCCAACTCCCCTAGAGTTAAACATTTGAGTTTTACCGTTTTCGAATCCATTCAGCCGATCTCCGGGTCTGACGGTAGCACTTTTAGCTGTAGCTTAGCATAGATCATTGAATCTGATTAGACCGTTAGCATCT
This sequence comes from Sinocyclocheilus anshuiensis, assembly GCF_001515605.1. NCBI lineage: Eukaryota > Metazoa > Chordata > Actinopteri > Cypriniformes > Cyprinidae > Sinocyclocheilus > Sinocyclocheilus anshuiensis. The sequence continues at coordinate 748,832 of NW_015539929.1, forward strand.
CGCTCAAAAATGACCAAAGAGTTTCTATATTTTTCCTATTTAAAACTCTTAGACTCTTCTGTAGTTACATCGTGTACTAAGATCGACGGAAAATGAAAAGTTGTGATTTTCTAGGCCGATATGGCTAGGAACTATACTCTCATTCGTAATAATCAAGGAATTTTGCTGCCGTACCATGGGTGCAGCAGGCGCAATGATATTACGCAGCACCTGAAAATAGTCTCCAGCACGCTCCCTGTGCAAGCAGGTGGTCACGTTGGTTATGTTGACGGAAGTTAGCCTATTTTCAGGCGCTGCGTAATATCATTGCGGATCATTGCAGATACTGAAGTACAGTACTGAAACGTCACCATAAAAATAATGACATCTTATTAAAATGTTAATGTCTATTTCACCCAATATTGATGAGAGCTACATTTTTACAGTGTCAGATTGCTAATGTGGCAACATTAGCAGTTCACCACGGTTTACAGATGCAAAAATTTTTTCTCTGGGTCTGATGCAGGACCAAGTCAGCTGTGTTTACAGCGACAGGCTGAAAGCAGCAAAGAGGGAATGATATCTTCTCACAGCAGACTCTGGGGGTGTGAAGGGGAAAGGATGAAATTTTCATCCTGCAGGAGGAGCACCCTCGAGGGGCAGCAGTCTCTTATCTCCCCTGTTATCCGCCCACTCCCCATGGGAAGGAGGCACAGACTGAGTCATAGACACCGGCTCTGTATTCCAAACAGTTCATCCAAATTTCATTAAAGAGAAGAAGTGCCAAGACTGGTGGATCTTTAGTTAAGAAGGGGACTGTGGTTCATCAGCAATGCTAATGAGACATCTGTGTCTGACTTAATTCTGGAGAGTTAGACATCTCATTTCTTACTATGGCTACTTTCCACATTTTTTAAATAACAGTACAGTCATGAAAACTATGTAATAACACAAATGGAAATATGCAAGATTATGAATAATGCAGTGACCAAAACATGAGGGGGGAAAAAACCTTTCCATGAGATGCATCCTGGTATACTTATAAACACGTTAAGAGTTCACATGTATGCTTTCATAATTAAATAAAACTATGACTAGTATTAGTAAAATTATTATTAACTTAACAACAACAACAATAATAATAATAATAATTAAAGAAAGCTTTAATTATTATTAGGTACTATTTAAGGAGTTTACATGTATTCTTTAAAAAATAAATGGGGGGGGGGATCTAAATAAAGTAAACAAAAATTTTATCAAAATAAAAACAAACTAAAAATTTTCACTAACTCATAACATATATATCATATAGTATATTTGTTAAGAAAATTATGCATCGGTACAATTTATGTTTGCCCACAAAACTAATTTCAAACATTTCAGCAGAATTCTTTGCATCAAAAGGTTTTTAAAATATATAATATATACTGTAAATTCAGTCAAGTGTGTCCAAACTCATGCCTGGCAGCATATATGTGGCATCAAGCTATCCTACATGTCAAGAGTGTGCATGTCTTTAAGGCTCTAGCTTTCATCTCATAGCTGATGGCATGCATGGACAGACAGGAAGAGGAATTATTGCTCATGCAGAGTGATAGAGCTCATCACTGGCAGCCAGGTGCAAACGCGCGGCTCCACCGGTCGCCCTGCAGCTACGCAATCCTGCGAGATTTGTGGCTTTCAAGTGCTGTGCGATGCTAGGAGATTTGTGGAGCGGCTGAGGGAGATTTGTGCTGTGGCAGGAATTTGCGAAGAGGGAAACGGATCTGAGGCCATAAATATTGGAGCAAAGGCAGGAATGGAGGCTCATTGTCTCAACAGAGAAAACTGAGGAAAATGAAGGTGCCTAAAGCACTTTGGTGTGCTTCCTTTTCCTTTTTAACACGAATACACACAATAATACATACAAAACAAGGTTTCAAAATCATATTACCCAGGAAAAATCTTTTTACAAAAAAGAGTAAAAGACGTAATGCGAGCAGGTATGTAAGAGCTGGGCGATATCAATTATTCACAATATGTTTGCAATTATTTTACTTGAGACTTATTAATTAAGCAACATAGCAGATATTGTAATTCTAATCATAACTGTTTTATTTTTAATTTGCCCATTCAGTAAGTTTGATTCATGAATCAATGGATCAGTTTAAACTCTCTGTTCCAAATGAATCGATTCAATCAATTGCATCATAAAGCAAAATTGTCTCTTTGTGCCTTTTAAAATTAAATTATATGTACTTAAATATTGATGTTTATTACAATGTGAGGTTATATCAGTGCATAATAATCATAAATTAAAATGATTCAATAGAATTTTTCAGTTAGTAAACAGTGTGAAAAAGATGACTTGACTACTTTTAACTATGGCCATTTACTTATTAAATCCAGCTTGCTGTTTGGTTGAAATTGTGTTTCGTCTGAATGAAAAAAAAAACTTTCAAGCCCCTTCAGAGTAAATATGAAAATATTAATATATATATTGTGTATCACTCAACAATGCCATCTCTTTACAAAGCATTTACGCACACAAACAGCAGTAAAAACTCTGGATGGCAGGACAGGGCAATACCCACTTAAAAGTCAATAACACAAAACATGGAGACAGACCTTGACCTTGACTGATTCACAGCCGTGGTCTCAATGGTTTTACTGCAGTCGTTCCTGAGGGCCTCGCAGGAGCTTTTAGCTCCTCTTTCTGCATACAGAGCCCAGCATGTTGGATGATAAACTTTTTTTAATCTTTGTTTGAGGGAAGCACTCAGTGTGGTGTGTGGCGCTTATGGGATTATGTGGCCAGAGGGGGATCTGGGAAAAAAAGACTTTTATCACCCTTGCAACTAATTATTAGTGGCAAGAGAGAGCACTAAAAGTGTGCATGAGTATGTGAGTTAAGATAAAAAATCTAACAAGAGAGAAGAGATGAGCCCCTCAGGACCCGCTATTGCAACATCCTGTGGCGCGGCCATAAAAGATTTACGAAATAACTTTGGCCCCCAGAGCAAAGTATCAACAGCGAAGTTAATGGTGTGATTACACTAATAAGGGAAGGAAAAGCGATGGCACTGTGCTGGATATAATGACAGGGTGAAAACGGCAGATAAAGAGAATGTAGGAGCGTGTGATAAATGCAACAGCAGCATGAGATGTGGACCACACAGAGCGATTTGAGAGGAGAAATCCTCCTGTGCTCTGCGGTTGGGGTGTAAGTCATCTGCAACTGGTTATATTGCATGAGCAGAGCAGGCTGAGTGCATTGCAGTTTTATTGTTTATCTTTTATAGCACTGAGTTCAGACACTTACATCACACTTGAAATGTATGAAGAGCAGGCACTAACGCCAAGGTCATGGGTCTGATTCACAGGAAATGCATGAAGAGATAAAATGTACACCTTGAATGCAATGTAAATCACTTTGGAAAAAAGCATCTGCTAAATGCATAAATGCATGTCACCGCATTACATAACAAAATATATTTATTGTTTTATCCTTTAAAAACTACAAAATATAATTGTATTTCTTTCTTTCTTTCTTTATTATTTTGTTATTTATTTAATGAAACTGATACATTTCATAGTCAAGTCGTTTTGGATAACAGTGCATGCCAAATGCATACATGTAAATGTAAAGTCTGCAATATGACACTATATTTATTGTTTTATATTTTAAAATCTTTTTTTTTTTTTGCTTGCTTGAAAAGTGGGTTTGCTATTTTGAAAATAAATGCAAACTTTGCTTAATATTTTGTTATTTATGTAATACATGCATACTTACAGTGGCTTTGGATAAAAGTGTTTGCCAAATGCATAAATGTAAATAACATTACAATACGACGCTATAAAATCTGCAATATGGCACTATATTTATTGTTTTATCATTTAAAAACAAGCATAACTGTTATTTATTTATTTGTTATTTTACTTTTATTTAATTTTATTTTTTACTTAAAAAGATGATGCATTCCTGATTTAATTGACTGGATCATGTAAAGTTATCTCTATATAAACCGTGGTTAAAGTAGGTTGAAAATGGGTTGGAAAATTCTTGGTTACGCCAGGCAAAAAATAGCGTGCACTAATGAATCACTCACAATAAGAAGAGCAACACAAATGAAGGTGATAAAAGGCTAAATTTTGAGTTCCCATGTTCTGTGCCTTAAGAATGCAAATATTTTTCATGGCTATTGTGCATGCTCTCTGCTAATGGCCCAAGACAAAAGTGCAAGTCAGGTCATCACCAAATAAAAAGGTGGATGAGAAAAGAATATTCTAGAAGAGAAAGTGTGAGCCTGTTGACAGTAGTGCTGTGTTCAAAATATCGATACGACGATGTATCGTCACAGAGATTTGACGATACGAATATCGATACAGCTGGCCCTGTATCGATATTGTGGCACGTGTGCAGCAGCGGACCGCGCTTAATTTGTTTAAATAGAACTCTTCAATTTTTTTTTTTAATCGTAGAGAGTTGTTAATTTGTGCAAAGATAACCTACCAGCAATGTAAGTGATTTTTTATATATATATTAGAATGAGTACATTACAATATAAATTTATTAGAATGAGTTCCTTATTATTTATGGGCTTAAAAACAAGATGCAAACAATCAGAATATTGTATCTGGTGGGGAGTGCCCAATGTAAACATGAAACATATGCCATTACCTATATTGTACTGTGATACAGTTATGGAGGCCCTTCATAATGCAGAGGTCAGCTGCCTGCTCTGCCAATAGTTAGAAATGGCACTATAGTAAGCAGTGTTTAACAAACAGCTGTTTTACTAAATTCTGCTGAGGTGAAATTCAGTGCAGTCCTGTATCGTGATATGTATCGTATCGTGGCATCTGTATCGTGATACGTATCGTATCGTGACTTTGCTGGTGATACACAGCCCTAGTTGACAGTGCTTGGCATGCCGGGTTAGTATTTGTTTAAAAGGTTTATGAGCAATAATATCTGCTCTTTACACATCTGATAAGCTGACTTCTTGTCTTAAAGTCATTTGAACACGTCTACAATATGATGTCATGCAAGCGGATCAAATACATTTTTTATTAGATTCGAGAACATGAGTAGTGTTTAAAAATTAATCAGAAATCAACCAAAGGTTAGTGAAGGACGTAGCTATTGAAGCCTACAAAGGAGAACAGATGACCCAGTAGAGCAGAACACCTCGAGCGATTAGAGCGACTGGGCATTTCAGGAAGTCTGAATCACTGAACGTGAGCCAGAAAGACCACAGTCTATTCATGCCGTCACATTCCCACAGCATTCCAAGATTCCATTCGGAGTGTTTTATTGCTCTGTACAGACGTATTCTGAAGCCTCCATAAAACTGTCAGAGCTCTAAATGCACTGGAGTTAAAGCTGATCTACAGCCTGATACACAGTAATGAGTTAATGATTAGCCATGGGTGACCCAGCGCTTCAGTGAGCCGGTCAAAAGCGCCCCAGACGCCAGGATGTGATGAACTGCACATCCCGTCGCCTGGCTCTCTCCGAAACTGCGCTTGCGATTCTGGCAATTACATAAATTGCGATTAATTGTCCAGATTTATACTTATCCCATGAGTCTTATTCAAGACAGATATGACTTTATATTATCAGCTGTGGTGCTTGTTTATACTGGAACCGATCGGCGGCAAGCACAGGAAAGAATATGCTGTCTTTATAAAAGGAAAGAGATGCTTATTAAGATAGTTAATTACAAAAAATCAAATTCTGTCATAATTTATTCTACCTCATGTCACTCCAAGCTCATATGACTTTCTTTCTTAGTACTGAAAAACTTCAGTTCTTAAATCTCATTCACACATCTGCCTATTGAAACTTGCCATAATGAAATTGGTCCTGTGCCAAGAAGAGTTAATTAAATACAAGTAAAATACAAATGTAAGGAAAAAATGAGATCTAATGACATATTTTGGGTAAGAATAACTTCAATCCCTTGATAAGGGATGCACAAACATTTATCAAAACATTTCCTTTTGTTTTCAAGAAAGAAAGTCATACAGGTTTGGAAAGATATGAGGGTGAGTAAATGGCTTTTGATTTCATGGTGAAATAACTATTAAAGTTGATGAATTTTTTTTAAATTCTGCTGTAAAACAGTTCTAAAAGACAATAGTCATTATTCAGCTCAAGTGAGTTCAGTGTTGATTCAGTTCAGTTCAATAACTGTGTAAACTTCATCAGCTCATCTGAAGACAATAGTGCTGTTATTCAGCTCTAGTCAGTGCAGTAATTTTCCTTTTGTTTGGAAACAAAACCAAGTCTCTCCTGTGCGGAAATTATAAACAAATTATTTTTAAATTTTGGTTAGTTTTTAACAAAAACTTATTTGTTAGAATTAAATAAACAATAATTAAGTTATTTTATAATGACAGTACATTAAAAGCTTTAAAAATATTTATAAATCAACCAAATATCAATCACTGCATTTTTTTTTCAGAAAGATGCAGTGGTAACCTTAAAATATTATTTTAAGATTTATTTGTAGATGGTCTAAGGCAAAAGAGTTGTAAAAACTCAGAAAATCTTTAAAGCTCATAATTCGATAAAAAAAATATTACACATTACTGAATAAATCTGTATATATAAAATTATTTAATTTACAAGTGTCATTTTTGTGATTTTTTTTTTATTCATGTAAGCTATAGCTTCTGATCTTTAAATTAAAACATACTCATGATTTTATGACATTGATACTGCTTTATTTATTCAGAAACACAAGTTTCTTAATGATATTTATGTATTTTACTTTTATTTTGTTACAAGTAGGCCAACAGTGCCCCCCTATTAAAATACAACGCCTTACCAGACGGGCATTAGGACCCGGGGGAAGCTGCCACAGCGCTAGTGACTGTTGTCTCTATCACACACCGAACGCATCATCTTGTACGTGCATTCTCAAAATTAAATGCAGCGATCCAAAACAGTGAATCTAGTCATCATTCAGGCAAAAGTTTGCTTCAAGAATGACCACTATCTAATCGCTAGTACACCTTAAGCACATGTGAGTTAATCCTCTTCTCGGACAGAGATATCGGCATAACTTTTCATATCGGGCCGATGCCGATATTTACATGTTAAGCCATTATCGGCCGATTCCGATATCGGTCCGATAACATCGTGCATCCCTAATTTAAAGAATCATTCATGATTGGAGCACAAATGCTGCAGGATGAGTTACATCCCAAAAGTGTGATATTTACTGTGTTGAGATCAAATACTCGACAACAATAAGTTTAAAAGTTCAAACAATGGTTGTAATTGCATGCAGGTTGATCAGGTATCATGTTGTATTGGAAACCCAACTAAAAGACCAGTTACTAACTGTTAATCTCTCCTTACATAAAGAATCAATGTCAAACACGTTTGCTGGAAGGCCTTTGTTGATTCAAATAAAAGCCTAAAATGATGAAACAAGCATAAAATCTTTAAAATCCTATGGTTTTCTGTCATGCAGCAATTGGGGGAGTTGCTCCTAAAGTAGCTGGCTTAGGATTCGCACACACTGCTGCGCATTGATTGTTGTGTTTTGATTAATTGGGGTTTCAGAGGCGTCTCATAAATGCACCGCATGTGATTAAACGCTGAGGGCCAGAGAGAGTGCCGTCGACCAATCAAATGATACCGTCTGCCACCAATCAATATCCTGATGCTAACATTTGGGAATAGGCACTTTGCGCTTGAGAAGCTGTGACAGTGACATCCGTTATGAACTTTTGAGCGAATGATGGCATGAGTTCAGAGGATTTAGCCAGTCGAGTTAGCACTAGCGTAAATGCCGTGGCCCATAGGTGACCTGGGTTAATGTTCAGCCTCGGGACACAACAGCAATTAACCTCCACAGGTATCTGGCCTCACAGAGTACCGGCTGTTTGCTCACCTGTCTGACCCTGAATGTTTTACCGTGTGACCAAGAGGGTTTGTTGTCGTGACCTGCCCAGTGCACTTTCATGCACAGCTCTGATTCATTAGCTGTACAGGATATCAGTCACATGCACGCTCGCCGACACACTTCCTGGGGAATAAACACGCCACCTGCTTCTCGTTATAATGCACAAGCGCACAAGTGTGCCACATCTATCACCATTAGAGCTGGAAGTGTGGTATAACAGGAGTGAGAGGTGATGGCTGACGGGTTGTCCATGATGTTGTCTCACGCTCAGTTAAAATGCACCTGTATTTCCTCTTATGCACGAGTGCGCTCACAGAGAGAATAAGAGAGAGAGCGAAAGCGTTTCTATCTGCCAGCTGGTTTATAATAGTACAGCAGTTCAGCAGGAGGTAGGGACGGCGTGATGGGACTCGTGGGAAGAAAAGGGGAGCAGCTTTACGAGTCCCTCGAGCACATAAATCTGTCTATTATAACAATGTGGTCAGTGGCCATAGCAGGTCCCTCCTCAGAGAGATGGGCACCCAAGAGAGAGCTCTCATCTTTAATAGAGAAGACAGCAGGGGAGAGGACTCCTTTCTCTTTTTCCAAAACTATGAAAACCTTGAAAGGCTTCAAAGGCCCAACACACAAGCTGTTCCAAAATATAGGCTGCAAAACCAAGATTGTGGACAAAATCCAAAGCAACACCGCATGTAAATTCCACACAGAAGGCAAATCAAGAATGCATTGCTGACAAGTAAAAATGTCAATTTCATATAGTCCCTATCTATATTTTATAATGAGAGCTCAACAATATAGAAATTATAGTGAACTGTCACCAAGATAATCTTCTCTAGCTGGAAAACACTAGCTTTTTTGTTTAATTTTACAGAAATTACTTGTGATAGCCTTAAAAGCATCACTAAAAAGACAAATACAAGCCAATCACTAATCTTCTGCATGGTGTTTATAAATTTAGTTATAGCATAGCTGTAAAATTTCCAGCTTGTTGCATTTTTTTCTTTTTGTAATAAATAAATAAGCAAATAAAATAAATACAAATCTTTCACTAAAGAAAATTAATGTATTTTTTCAGCAATGGTGCATTCAATTAATTAAAAGTCAAATTTTTATTCTTACAAAAGATTTCTATTTCAAACAAATATTGTTCTTTTAACTTTCTATTCATCAAAAAATCCTAAAAAAATGTTCATGGTTTCCACAAAAATATGAAGTGGAAATATGAACTCTTTTCAACATTGATAATAATAATAAATGTTTCTTGAGCAGCAAATCAGCATATATAGAATGATTTCTGAAGGATCATGTGATTTTTGTTTAAATAAATGCAGACTTTCTTCCAAAACAATTAAAAAATCTTATTTAAAACGTATGTTAAAAAATAACAGTTTGATATAATAAAGCTGTGCCATTTTAACAAAAAAGGACCCACTGACAACAACTAAATCAGCAGAGCATATATGCTGTTGATAGTGCATAAGTTGCTCAGCTTTGTTGCATCACAGTCATTGTAAAGCCTTTGGAAGGCATCTGTGCAGACAGAAGACAGCAAGGCAGCTCACTTAGGTTTGTAGAGAGCTTTTTCCATCTTTCCATGTTCTTGCATCAGTGCAATATGCAGGCAGAGGAGAGGCAGCTCAACCCACTGCATCATGGCGGCTCACAGTTATCTCTCCTCAAAGCACTTTGGGCTTGAATTGGAATTAATTACCAGGACGGCTCTTTCACTCGCATTGCTCACATTAACATCTCACTATTGACAAGAGCGTTTATGTGAGCATGTGTGCTCTGATGAGAGTGTCACTGTAATCAAGATCTATAGCATCACTCTCTCTCTCTCTCTCTCTCTCTCTCTCTCTCTCTCTGCAGCAAGGTAGCTCACTTGGGTTTGTAAAAGAGCTTTTTCCTCGGTATCTTTCCTTGTTCTTGCATCAGTGCAATATGCAGGCAGAGGAGAGGCAGCTCAACCCACTGCATCATGGCGGCTCACAGTTATCTCTCCTCAAAGCACTTTGGGCTTGAATTGGAATTAATTACCAGGACGGCTCTTTCACTCGCATTGCTCACATTAACATCTCACTATTGACAAGAGCGTTTATGTGAGCATGTGTGCTCTGATGAGAGTGTCACTGTAATCAAGATCTATAGCATCTCTCTCTCACCCTCATGCATGTGTGCAGCCATCGCTGTGGGAAAATTAAACAAAATACATAATTCAAGACTGACAGAGGCAAAGTGCTGTTGATGCACATTGTGTCTGCACTAGAGGGAGTTTTGTTACCGAGCTCCGTGTTTGTGTGTTGTGTGTGTGAAGTGATTTAATGTCGAGGGTCTGTCTCTAAGAGATATACTGGCAGCTCTCGCTTTTCTGCCTGTGAAATGAATGCTAAATAACTTGAGAACGAGAGAGAGATACTAAAAAGTTAGTCAATTAAAGAAGCGCTCAGGGATGCGGTTAACATGCCTCAGTGAGTTATCACTGTACTAAATGAGAGGACGCCTTATCATACGAGCGGAGGAGAGAAAGAGAGAGCAAAGGGGGAAATATTTAATTCTGAAAAATGGTTCATTAGTAATCCGATTGAAAGATAACGTGTTCTTCTGCCTTGGCAGCCAGAACTTATTGCGTGTTTCTAGAAAGAAGTTAGAGGAACAGTGTCATATAAGCAAGGTCATGAATAAAGCTACATTTTGTGCTTGTCTGTGCAAAAACAATCTCATCAGAGAAATTACTGACGAAAATCGTAATCTTACAAGGGGTTTTTGATTTAGATGATAACAGAGACAAGATAAAGAAAAAAGTGCACTGATTATTAAAAAATGCAACTAAAACACTGTTCACAAACCTGTGAGATAAAAAATACAGTTTTTGAAGAAAGCAGAAAAATCTAAGTCTCAAATGATCCAATCATAATCAATGTCGGGGATTGACGCAAATGAACACCGGCAAACTAAAGTGCTTAATTAACAAAGGGTTTCTTTGATTTCAATGATAACGAGATGACGAGACGAGATGAAGATGTGATTTGAATTAAAACAACATTCACGAAATGATGACAGAAAAAAATAACAGCAAGATATTTACAATGCACTAGCAGTGCTTTTGAAGAAAGAAAAAAGATGGCAGTCTCAAATTGTTCAAGTCATAGTCAATAATGTTGTGGATTGACGCAAATGAACACTGAAGTGCTTTATAGCTTAGCGCTTGCTATATATAACCTAACCAAATTCACCTTATACTGTACACATGACATTAATCAGATATATACACAACAAGAACCTAATATACTTATCTATGCACAAAATGATGCAAATGCAACCTGAACTAGGTTGTGAATATGCTTTTCCATAGCAATGCACTAAAACACATATGAATCATAGACAATGTTGTGCTCATATGTTCTTGTCAACTTAAATGTTGGCTAAAAAGGTGCCATTTTTGACTAAAAATATGACAAAACTTTAACTTCATTTAAAGGATCCTCTTTTGTCAAATGACAAAAACCAACAAAAAACATTAGTACAGTTCAGTGAGAGTTTGATATGTGCTTGCTACGGTGTATTGAGTGTTTAGCACATTTCTATGTGGTTGCTTACTGGCTTACTGTCTAAATATGGCCAGAAAAGTTACTCAAGAATGACTATTCTGAAAGAATATTCACTTGAAGCTTGTCAAACAAGCATGATCTTTCTAGTGAAGTCTGGTAAAGCTAGTTAAGGAACAAGAGAACCAGCATCCAAACTATGGCAACCAGCTATGCTGCTGATTCATCAGGGGCGGCAAATGCAGACTGCAGTGTTTCAGGATAGACAAATCTTTTAACGGACTCTGTTAGAGACGACGGCTCCTACCAGCCAGTTGGTTGTCTCTGTCAGACCTGGTTGGTCCATTCAGATAGCGGATTATCCCAGAGAGGAGGAGGAGGAGCGGATCGATAGCATGCTGAAAAGCAACACGCCGCTGTTCTGATGAGCCTCTCAACATGGCCGACGTGGGATGTGGGAATGCAGCTCTAATCCCCGTGAGTTAGTGTAGCGTGAGGAGAAACAGAGATGGGACTGAGCTCATCCGTCTGGATGGGTCATTTAGAAGATGAATGACGGGAGACTGTGGGCAGGACACAGCAGCATCATGAATGTGGAGACGAATGTGAGAGCTGAGCCCATATAGAGAGCAGCATTTGGGAAAATGTATGTGCTTGAAAAAAAGCAAGCACTTCCAACAATAAATGATGAAAACAGTATGGTCTTTAGCAAATAAATGTATGCAAAGACCATGCTAATGCAAATCTTATTACTCAGCGGTTACATTTTTATAGCCGTGATTTCTTAGTTATGTATCAACTGTGTTTCTCCGAAAATTCTCCCAAATAAAAAATAAAACGGCATACAGAACAAATAAATGTGGATAGCAGCTGATGAGAAATGTTTGATGAGAAGTTAGAGACACTGATCTCTTATAAAACTCACATGAGATTCAGATGCATTTCACAGGAAAAACATCTGAGAAGCTAGAGGCTTAACCCTATAAAGCCTATGGTATCATATTTCTTTTATATTTTGTTTAATGGTTCAATAAACTGTTCAGTTTCAAAAATGTATATTTTTTATGACTATTCTCAGGGTTAAGCATAACTCTCCATTTACCCTCTATTTTATCTAACTGCTATCTAGGAAAAATAACTGAGATATTAAAGAGTTCTAATTTGTTATTTTTCTTTCTTAAGTGTTAAGAAACACATCATATTGCAACCACACATCTATGGTATCTGTGTGTTCTACCTCGATCAAAACGCTCTTGTATCTCATACAGTATTTGAAAACATGCAACGGTCATTTGAGTGGTTAATCAATGGCACCAGACAAATAAACCCTGGTCTACTTTCCATGAGAAGCCCTTGGCGGTGTCTCGACAGGATCTGCCCTTCAAAGACTCTCCCGCAGCGTGGTTTCAGTCTGACAGTATTGATCACTAACTGTATCATTCATTCGATTACGGATCTGGTTCCGACATCAACATCCCGATCGATAACACTGAAAAAAGATTTCAAAAATCACAGTGTCTGGAATTGTATTAAATGTGCAGAAAATATCAAATCCTCCAGAACTTATCTGACACCTGAGATGAATCAGACTCATGGAGTCGAAACAGATTTGACTCCACGGCTATGATTTGAATAATCCGACCTTTTGCAGGGACACACGTTCATTATTTCCCAGTGATATGCGTCTGTTTGGGTTCCTCTCACTTTTCCATTTCAAAAACAGAGAAAGAGGATTATGGCATGAATAAAGGCTTTGTTATCTGTCACTGTATCAGCAGAACTAATTGAAGGATTCAGGTGTAAACCCAATATTGTTCGTAACACCTACGATGCAAATATTTTATAAACATTTCCCTTGATTTTCTCACCTAAACATGGGAATAAATGTGCCATTTTTAACTATAATAACAAAATGTGAAAAATCATGTTGTATATCAGAAAACATTTAGACACTTTTCAGTTATATAACCACATAATGAAGAATAGTTTTACTTCCCTGTGAACGGCAGCTTTAACATCACACTTTCACATATCAATGCAAAGCTTTAGATAAAGATAATCTTGTTTAGATATAGATAATCTTCATACTGTAAATGATATTCTTAATCAGTATATTTATCTTTTTTGCAGTAAAAAAAATAAACATCATCAGAAGATAAAGATACATTTACATGAGAAGTAAAATTGCGTAAGAAAATTTTCCTTGACAGATATTTTTTTTCCAAGTCTTGTTTACCTTGGCAGACTTTTTCCAACTAATTTTAGGTCTGAAGGCATCTGGATCTTATGCAGTTTTGTTTATCATGTAAATCTTGTTTTAAAGCGGTTTAGATTTTTGCAGTAAAAACAAATCTAAGCATAATTAGAACAATATAAATGTACATGAGAAGTAAAATTGCATTGGAATATTATATTTTCCTTGACGGACTTTTTCCCCACTAAATGTAGGTTTGATGGCTTAAAACAAGCATCTGAATATCATATGCAGTTTTGCTTATAGTGTCAAGTAATCTTGTTTTAAAGCAGTTTAGATATTTCAAACCCAAGTAAAATACATACATTTAGAACAGTATTTTTGCAGTGCTATATTCCAACTCAGAATATTTGATTATGCGGCTCAAACTGTGTAAAATGATATATGCAAGAGCATAAAATACATTGATAATTCCACAGTGGCCAAATACTGTTTCACATGTTTTCCACACTGTTGTGTGTTCATTAAAAGCAGGAGGGGAGCAGTCAGATATGCTGTTATTCAGCTCTGTATGTTGATGAGGAAAGCAGTGGGGTGATAGTCCCAGCATGTGGCCCACTGGAGAGAGACTACATTTAATCTGAATCCACCGCTGTGCGTATATATTTGGTGTGTGTACGTGAGGGAGACGCAGGGGTCCACCAGTGGCTCGGAAGATATCTAATTTCGGAAAGAAAAGGCCTTATCTAAAATGACTGATTTGCATGTGCTGGTGGTCAGCCAGTGGCGGATGAGTCAAACAATGAATATGGATAAGAATCGTATTATTTCCTCAAGTGCTTTTGACGGGTACAGACAAGCCTGTAAATGTACATGACCGGCTAATAAATGACACGCTGCTTTGTATTTCCTGCTGGTTGTTCGTGCAAACAAACCTAGAGGTGGAAAACAAACCGTAGATCCTTCCACGGTCACTTTCTGCGACAACAGCTGAGAATCTTTCACAAACACGTTAAATCCAGTGCTAATTTTGCACGGTCGCAGGGTGTGTCAAAAAAGGTCATGTAACACAAAAGGGGCCGTGACATGGATATGAATGACACCTTCCATGTGGAGAAAAGAGCTTTCAGTTCAGTGGGACACCTGTTGTAAAACCAAAGCACCTTTAGCCATTATGCTGTACGTTTCATTGTACAACGTTTTAAAGAGTCACTGACTGGGTTTCCTATTGTCTACAAATGGCATTCATACACCTTTCTTGTCCTCTAATCCTTGAGTTTTGGGCTTCGTAGTGAGCGGAGAACACACTGAGACGGTCTCTAAGCAACGCTACTGTCAGAATCCTTTCCGAAGATACTCAAGGACGAGTGCAGACTTGTGTCAGACACACACACACACACATACACAGCAGGAATCAAGAGTCCCGCGGGTTCTCCGGCGCAGACACCAGACATCTGTGACACAGTATACAATAAAAGTTTAGAAAAAACATAAAACTGCATAACATTTAGAAACGCTGGCAAAGAGTATTTGCGCTTCTTTATATTGTAAAACTACATTTGCATTTCCACAAGGAAAAGGCAGTGCTTGCAAGGCTCCCAAAGACTAGTGTTTTAGTTTTATGTAAGTTTTGGTTATAATCTTTGGGAATTAAATGGCACATTAGAGCAGCTTTGCTGTTGTCATGACACTCCTGAGAATACATAATGCAACATCATTTTTGCAATGTAAACTAGACTATAAATGGTTGAATAGAAACAAAAATAGTAGAGTATAAGACCAATTGCGTTTTATTACACACACAGAACTCCAATCAGAATTCAGTATGCAAACATTATGACTACGCCACCACATTTTGAATGCTAAGCATTCTATCAATGCAAATCAATGAGAGATTTACATACAGTAAATCTTAAATCTGAGTAGGTATTGACATGCACTGCTTACAGAAAGCTGATGTGTCCTGCATTTACAAAAGTACTAAAAGTCCTAATTAATGCGACATCATAAAAGTTGCATGTATATAATAATTTTATTTTAATTAAAATGACTTTGGATTAAGTATATGCATGCAACTTTTATGATGTCACATTAATTGGGACTTTTAGTACTTTTGTAAATGCAGGACACATTGCAGGACAATATAAAATAAACTACCATAGGTGAAAGGTAAAAGATTATTTAAAAGGGTAGAAAAACTTAGTAACCAGTTACAAGACATACAATATACCTTTTCCCTTAAACATTCATATACATCTAACCTAAAATCTTGATATTGAAATTGTTTGTACACACACTGTCAGAAAATAAAGGTACAAAAGCGGTCACTGATTTTTAAAAGGTACACTTTTGTACCTTTTAGATACTAATATGTACACTAGTATTAATATGTAGCTTTAAGGTACCAATATGGACTTCATACCGTCTGAGGATGTACCGCCCCAGTGAAAGCTTTTGTACCTTTTTTTTCTGAAAGTGCATCATGTGTCATCCACCCCAGCATTAAAATGTTGAAAAGCCAAAAATAGAGCTAATGCTGAAATTATCTACAAAGTCTGTACATTAAGCTTTTCAAGCTGAATTAATTGAAAATGTTTAATACTCGTGGTTAATCTGAATGTTTGAGGAATAAGGCTACAGCTCTGCGAGCTCTGTAATTACTACAGATGTATCCTATTTCATAAGGGGGAAAAGTACAGAGCTGTTCACCAATCAAAGTTCTCAGGTCAAAGAAGATCAAAGTTTGCAGATTCACACATCTGCTTTTTAAGTTTTCAAAGGAAGGAGAGATGGTTGATTTTCAAGATTGTATCGTCACTTTTAAAGCAACAAACTGAAAATAGCAGCCCAGAATAATGCTGTTAAACGCTTGCCGCCTTTTGCTCGGGTCTCTACGGCATGCCGTGATAACAGAAATAACAGACAGAGAGGCAGTTTCAGTGGATGGCACTGTAAATCACAACGGACAGAAATTCAAATGCTAATTAAATTGGGTTTATTTTGAACTCCTCTTCAGAGGTTCATGATGGAGGAACTTCCATCAAAGAGAGCAATAAACAGCAAATGCAGTCTTTATAAGCCAAACAAATTACTGTCACCACTGCTGACAGTGGTTTCATTCACATCCAAGTGAGATGAAACATTCAGAGGAAACCCCCTGGACTCTGTATCTGTTATGTATCCATCCTCCAATGACAAATAGGGGAGGTATTCATGAAACAATATGCTATTCTTCATTTATCAGACAATTTCTTATCCAAAAGAATCCTGATGCAATATGAGGTCAAGTGCCTTGAACAGTGAAAAGTAAAACTTTTGCAGAGCTTTTGGTTTGGTAAAGAACCTTTAACCAAACCCTTTTATAGGGTTGAGTTGCTTTATGGTTCTTTGTAGATTAAAACGCTGTTGATGTTTATAGGTTCTTCAGATCACTGTAATGGTTATAGATATCGATCGAAACAGCAAAATTGAAGCATCAAGGGTTATTTGAATCAGCTGAATGTAGATGGTTTGCTGAAAGCAACATTATGTTAAAAAAATAAAATAAAAAA
>NW_015539929.1:766225-770367 GCF_001515605.1 Sinocyclocheilus anshuiensis
TAAGAAAAAAGATATATATATATATATATATATGTATGTATGTATGTATGTATGTATATATATATATATATTAGTGGTGTCAAAATTAGCGTGTTAATGCAGGTGATTAATTTTTTCAGTTTAACGCGTTAAAGTTATTTAACCTTATTAACACAGGGGCGGGGCTAGGGTTGGCTGCCCCACTCAAAACTGCCACTTCTCTCACTTTTTCTCTTGACAAGAAGTGCATTTATTCAGTCGCAGAACGACCACATCAAATGGGAGACGTTTCAGACGCGCGCTCCAGCTTCACTTCAGCAGCAGGCGCGAGTCAAACGAGCGCAGAAACAGTACTGTGTTCGTTGCGCGTGCTTTTATATTACACGCACAAAGGCGCCGGCGCGCGCTGTAGCCTGTATCATTTCATATCAAAGCACGAATTAAACTATGAGTATGCAATGCCGTGGCCAGTTAAGGCATGAAGTTACCAAAAAGGTGATACACAGAAGAACAAGTCCACTGTAAAGTCCACTGTACCTTTAAGAGTAAAGGGTAAAATGTTGCCATTATTTGGGATTTGAAACCAATAGCCACCAAATACTTGAACCACACAGCTACAGCAACACAAAAACCAGAGCAAATCACAACAATAATCAGGCAACAGCACCGTAACAGGCCAAACAACAAAGCTCCACACAGCAAACAAGACTGCGTTAGTGATAAACCCCCTATTCAAACTGCTGCTATGCCGACCCAACTGATACAGGACATGATGAACGTCCCCTTATACACACAGACCTAAATGGGCTGAGCTTACAGTCGCAAAACGCACCACTCAACTGCGACAGCCGAACCACTGGAGGGACAAGAGAGGTCATAGATTGTGTTCAAAAGATCAGCGGGGTCAAGATCTCTAACTACTGCTTGTATTGTTCCATCTGGGGACTAAACAAAGTCACAAACTGCCTCTCTGTACCGATGTCCCATCTCTCTTGAATGCCTCCTTCTCTGTTATTATGAACGAGAGAAGCTGTTGGTCGATGTAGCAACATGCAAGCTACTGAGAAAGAGCAAAAAGTGAGGAAGCAAGTAAGGGAGAGAGAGAGCGATATGCTGGCGGTGACTGAATGGATGGCATTGCAGCAGGGCAGGACTGTGGGATTAGACGAGACAATGGTATGCTTGAAAGACGTAAGCCTCTCTGTGTGAAATAGAATCACTCCCTGGGGACAAGACTGCCTTCCCCGCTGAACAAAGTGAGACAGACAGCCTAGTTCCCGCTGACTTCTCTCCAAAAAGACACTTTTGATAACACCATTCAATCACGGCAGAGGCAAAGTTACCCGGTTCAATCTATACAGCCCAGTTTTGTTACATATAAGTAAAATTCACTTTAAAGAAGAGGTCTCAAACTACCGTCCTGTGAGATTGTTTCACATGTTAACAGTGTACCCGTTAAAGTGTATTTGACCCGCAAATCATTTTTCACTTTTGACTTCCTGGTTTCGCCTTTCACCTGTTATCCTGTAGTGTTCTTGCTTGTTATACTGTAGTTGAACATACATTTATCCAAATGACTTATTACAGGCCTTGCACAAATGAAAACGTGCAATTGTAGCCTAGGTGACAACAACAAACAAGCCTGCGGGTTCGCTTCTGTCAAAAAAGGGTTGGTTATGTACATGCGTTGGCACCGATCCTGTGTGCCAAATTACTCACTCCTTCATTATTCCCTGTATAGTAAATACCATATACTGTATAGAGGGAATATAAATGCACTATATAGGAAATAGGGAACACTTGTTACACTGAACATATGACAATGTGATGAAACTACATTATAATCAACAGATCGGTCTTCACTAAATGCATGTATAACTATGCCAGCAACTGTATATAATCAAAATTCATGTTTGTATAAAGTTATTTGCATTTGTTGTAATTATTCAACTGACCAATGACTAGTCAAGGTTATTTAGGTTTGAGACTATCTGATATGAACACTAGAACAAATGTATACAGTCCAAAATTCTGATACTGAAATCTTAGATTTAATGATATCAATATTAATAATAGGCCTATTTAAAATATTTTAACTTAAAAAAAGTAATAATAAAAAACAAATAAAAATAGATATAAGAAATATAAAAAAGCATCAGAGTAAATATAAGAAATAAGTAATAATAAATAAATAATATTTAAAAGTTATGACATGAGTTAATCAATTTCTAGGTCACTAATCAAATACATTTATGACACTGATCATGTGAAGAGGTAATTTTTATTTTTTCATTGGATGCTCAAGATGCCCTTGGGTACTTTTTCTCAAATCATCAAATCAGCTTGATTGCAGTGAATTTGTATTTAAATACAAATTCTGTTTATCAAATTCGAGAAATAGCATGTAAAATAGAAGCAGTTCATAATTTTTGTACATCACAAACTGCACTAGTTCACACACTCTCTGTAAAACATTTCCAGGAAAGACAGTGTAGTTTTACAATATCCCCATAATTCAATCTAAATTATACATTCAACCAGACTAATTAAAAAAGTCTTACATAACGCCCTCAGAAAAAGCAGCGTCTGAGGTGAACATTATGCTCAAGTAGAATGAACAGAGAGATTTACATGCAAGACTGAGAAAATCATTCGCCACAGGACAGCTGTGATTCTGCTAATGGTTTCTCCTAAGCCCCCAGTGTGTCTCTGTACAACAGCAAGAGAAGGTGCACAGAGGAGATTGAGAGAGAGACCGCACCACTAATAAGACCCTCATTTAAGTGCAAATGATGGAATACTATTAAGAAATGTCAAGGTTTAGCCAAGAAGATCATGCACACTACCACTACTAGCAAAAATCCAATGCATGTGCACCACTCACCCATGTGAAGAAAACCATCCAAAGGAAATCTGATTAGAGTTTAGGAAATCCTTCACCAAGAACCTGGAAAACTAGTGGATCCAAACCCAAGTCCTGAAGAGGAAGGCAACTGCAAGTGTACAGCAAGTGGCTAATCCATATATCAAGCACAGCGCAGGCGACGTTACTCTATCTGAGCTCTTAGCTGGGACAGTGTCTCTGGGGACAGACGCACGGTTTCTGAGACTGTGTGAACAAGACTAATTCAGGCACAAGCAAAATCTGTCAGGTGTTGAATTACAACAGAGGCTGAGGGAGGGGCTTCGTCTCCCTGGCCAATCAGAGAGGTGGGCTATTGTTTGATTTTGCACAGGTAAACGAGGCGGCCCCTCCTGTTCCCACCTGGCAGCAGACCAACAGGTAACTGAGGGCAGTAGGGACATTCAAACAGGCTGGCTTGTTTTTTTTTATAAAGTAGGTAGACAGACTGACTGGCTGGCAGAAAAGCTATTGTTGAGATAAAGAACTCTTTAAGTAGAACATTCTGACTGATTCTGAACACAACCGGAGTTGTTTGCCTGACCTGCGAGCTGTCGTAAAGATAACGCTAATAAAACTAACAGGATGTAAAATGTAACACAATTTGTGGCTTAAAGCAAATCCTAAAGAACCAGACTTGGAAAACAGACTTAGAAAAACATACAAGCTTTACAAAGATATGCTTAAACATTGGCACAAATAGATTCATGATTAAAAAGAACTGGTGAAAATAAAATCCCAGCCAGGTACATTTATCCACTAATGTGTATAAAGGAATGCATTTCCTTTTATTCTGATTCAATATATTGGTTAAACATCTGTAAAATGCTTTTGTGGGAAAGCAAATAGATGCTAGATTGCACATTCAGAGTCATTACAAAACCTTGACAACTCCACAGCTTTCCAATTGAGCTCACTAGCTGTTCTTCTGCAGAAATAGATCTTGCCGTAGTTACCAAATAATGTGGCATCATTTTTACAATGACAGAAATACAATATATAATATGAAAAAGTTATAGACAATAGAATTGCATTTTATTTTGTGGAAAAAAAGAAAGTCTTCACATGAACAATTGGAACCTTTTCACAATTTTTGCACATAATGAACAACACTAAGAAACTTTGTTTTATATTAATGCAATTAAAGAATAGTTGGTCCCTGCAGCTAGTTACCATGTCAGTGTGATTGCAAATGTGTGTGTGTGTGTGTGTGTGTGTGTGTGTGTGTGTGTGTGTGTGTGCGTTTTGTGACAAATGAGGA
>NW_015539929.1:770426-781903 GCF_001515605.1 Sinocyclocheilus anshuiensis
GTGTGTGTGTGTGCGCGCGCGTGTGTGTGTGTGTGTGTGTGTGTGTGTGTGTGTGTGTGTGCGTGTGTGTGTGCAACAATCACACTTGAGTATTTTTTAAGAGTATTTTTTATTCACAAAACTGCTCTCCACCAAAGTGTAGCTTTGTTCATTCATATCAAAAGATCACTACTAGACCACTTAGATTTCTAAATAATGCAGAACGGCAGCATATTGAGTCTGCATCTCACAGCTCTAGCACTCAAACCCCTGAACCACCTGTCAAACATGCGTGTTTCCCTACAGAAACCAATTACTCCTGAACAGGACTGCTGGGTATTCTAGATAAAGTGCTCGGACTATTAATTAATGTGTTTTGACTAAGAAAAATGAGGCAGAATTAAATTATAGATGTATCATTTTTCATTAAACTTCTGGTTGATGGAAGGGCTCTTCAAAGCAGGGAAGCTAATGCCAGGGGAAAAAAAAAATTACCTGCGGAAATATAAGACTGTATCACTCTCAAAAGCACAGATTCGGTTTTCATTGAAGCACAGTTCCTGGGGTACATTTTTCCAAATAAAAAGGACATATCATATCTGAATGAAATGTTACTAAATAAAGATAAAGCATTAATCCGTTTTCACCAGCTGCCACCCACCGTTCACAGCATTCAGTACAGTGAGCAATGAGCATGTGGCTGAATCTGTGTCTGCACGTCCAAAATTAACACTCGCCAAGCGCCAAATCCAAGTAAAATCTGGATTTATTGAGTCAGCCGGTAATATTTTTTTTAGGAAGTGCATGGTTTAGTTATAAAAAAAGAGTAAGATTGATCATTTGACCTTTGCCATCTCACCAAAGTGATGTGATTCTATAAAATAATTATAGTTATTTAAAGTGACTATAGCTATTCAAAGTGACTACTGTGAAGCTGATTTATTTTATTTTATGTTCCATTTTTGAGGCCTGTAATTCATATTGCGACATGTTCACAAAATCAGCAAGTGAAATTTTTGTACGTGTATTTATTTATTTTGCATTGTTTTCATAAGAGGTTGCAATTCACTGACAGACAGTACAGTATATGATGCTGTAAGTGATAAAAATTGTCTGCTATTTGCTGCCAAAAACAGAAATAAACACAGATT
Source organism: Sinocyclocheilus anshuiensis (assembly GCF_001515605.1). NCBI lineage: Eukaryota > Metazoa > Chordata > Actinopteri > Cypriniformes > Cyprinidae > Sinocyclocheilus > Sinocyclocheilus anshuiensis. The sequence continues at coordinate 771,557 of NW_015539929.1, forward strand.
TCAATTTAATTAAAAAAGTTACATTTAACTACATGATACATGTATCTATTTTTACCCAGCATTATTAGCAGGTGTGGCAAAACATTAATTCTGGATGTGCTTGTGAGTGTGTGGCTTGTGTAATGAAACTTGAAATGTATACTATAACTTGAAAGAAAAATCAATCTATGAAATGAGACACTCTACAGTCTCAAGGCAGTGCATTGAATCACAAACACACACACACTCATACAGGTGATTAGAATAGGCACAAGTAACATAATGCACAAACTGAAACTGAAGCCATGATTCTTGGTTTTTGAATAGTATTGTCATTGTGTCACATAATTCTACAAATGCTTCGGTTTGAGTTTCACTTCAAACCTCACACAAGCCCACATGAGTTCAAGGAGGATGTTTGTAACACTGCTCTCATCTTCATTCTAGCTGTAGCTTTCAATCTAAAGGACCATCATCTGAGAGGACAATAGCACCTGTTGTTAGCCAAGTGAGATTCAATGTGTGCAAATCCTTGGGAAAAAATGAGGCAACTGAACTACAGCTGCCTCTTTTTATTCAAGCATGTTTGCCATGAACTGGAAAATGGTGATATAAGAATTTCCTTCCAGTACATCAGACTCGTAAAGCTACTTTACTGTTGGTTAATTAGCTTGCTAATTGGTAATGTGGGTCTCATGTCATGTAATGTGCATGTAAGCAAGTCTTGCATGGAATAATATGGCAATGAATCACAACAGATGAACAAGCCAGGAAATCTCACACATGCAAGTCCTGTGACAGCACTTCTGCAGTGGAGCAAAGTCTCTGGCTATAATCCAGCGGTTTTCGTGCTTGCTAAATGCTGACAGACTCGTTTTCGAATTAGAAAATTAATGCGGTTTCATTCTCTTGATCCGCGAGTGTCTTCTCTGTAATCCTCACACTGAGAAGGATTGCGTTCATGAGAATGACCCAAACCGACGAGTAATCTGGTTGTCTAAATTGGCGTCACATCAAACTGCCAAATTCATCAACAAATGCTGCCAAACGGTCCTCTGGGGCTGCGCGACAATTGTGTTTACTGACACTTGAGATATTACATAACTTTTTCTCTGCTTTTCTAGGACGTAACAATCATTGAATGTAACAAATGTAGGGAAAACTGTTATTTTGTGTGTTATTAGATATATCGAAAATTTTTTATAAATAAATAAATAACTTAAACAGACTGTTTATTCCGGCTCCCTGCACTGGGGAACTTGTATTTTATTTTTATTATTATTTTTTTGCTGTTTACAAGCTAATTAAAACAAGCTAAACAACACAATTGCTGAACATTTTATCACAGCTTAATTTCATTGTTTTCAGTCCTTTAATTTGTAATGCTGAGAACTAAAAATCTACATGTACTTTACATATATTTATAAAACCCATTATTATAGGGGTTTATATTATTTTTGTGGAAAAATATTTTTACAGTGGAAAAAAATATATTGCAAGGATATTTGTCTTTTTTTATTTAGTTGTCTATATTCTCTAGGTTGTATATCAGTGTAGTATAAGTTGTGTTCAGGAGTGTTTAGTACAAGCAATCTGTGAAATGTCAGACTTCCAAAAGAGACAAAACATGGGAGACTGTTTAGCAGAAGTGTCTGTAAAAGCCCGATTATTTTGTTTTTTAAGAACAAAAGTCTTTTGTGATTATAACAGTGTACACAAATATGGCTAGACTTCATCAGCAAAGAAGGCAAAAACTGAAAGTGAATGACAGAGACCATCAAACAACACACAGATACAGCAGCAAAGTGACAGCAAACCTCAATGTCCACCTTGAAGACCCTGTTTCCACAAAATCTGACCACAGAGAATAAAGCCAAAATCCACGAAAGAGCAATCTGCTAAAACTTCAATCACAACGAAAAAGAAAGAAATGCAAAAAAGATTCAAGATCATAAAACCTGGACAGTAGGAGCACTAAGAACTTCAACATCTGCCCTGGCCAGACAAATCACCTGACTTGAATATTATCAAACCCCTGTGGGCAGTTGTGGAAAGAAGATTGAGAAGCAGATTCCCTCCGCCAACATCTCTGAAGCAACTGCCAGATGTTTTCATAGACAACATTTAACTGGAGACCATTCAGAATTTGTATGAATATATTCTAAAAAGGTTGGAAGCTGCATTAACGGCAAATGATGCTAAAACACCTTAATTAAAAAAAAAAAAAAAAACGACCTATTTCTCAGGTGTTCACATTATTTTGTCCAACACCTGTACATACTAAAGTTACTTAATTAAATATACATGGATAGATTTATAGTTGCCAACATGCTTTGCGCTTGCATTGGACTGAAATGGAATAGTTAATGTTGAAATAAGGAGCTGAAATCTTAAGAGCTGAAATAATTTTTTAATTAAAGTTATATTGGACATTTAAAAGATTAAAGTTTCTGTTGTCTAGGTTTTTGTGGTTACCACTGTGGTAAAGAGTAGAGCTTGTGGTTGGGTTATAAGATGGTTATATGATGACTATGGTTTAATGAACATTAGGTGTACTAATGTCAGTGGAGTGACAACTTAGTTAAGTAGATTTTACTTAATTCTAAGTATGAAACTTGAACTTAAGTGCAAAAACCTGCAAAAGTAAATTGTAATGATTTCAACCCAAAATAACGCCATTGTTTTTCAGCCTAACACAATATTACAAGAGCACCAGTATCAGAAACAGATGCTAGCAGATATTCATTTTATGAAATTGATTGATTATTGTTTGTACGATCATACAACAAGACCTGTGCTCAATATGTCAACGAACACATTCATTTCTACCACACACTCATATTTACTAATGCTCAGGGAGGTTAGCTTGCAAAAATATGATTGTCAGAGAAATCATTTATTTACACTAAGACTTGAAAAACGAAAGCAAAGGGGATGTCGAACACACAGACACAGACATTTCCATAGCATTCAACTACAAGAAATTTCAGTTTAACACACAGAATGTAAAAACGCAGGCCCTCTGTGACATAAACAAAGAGGATCTTGTCTCTGCAAGATATAGGGTGACAGCGGGGTGAGTTCACATCTGTTCTGATATACCGCTCCGCTCCCCAGGGCCAGAGGCTGTAGCAGACAGACACAGTGGCATGAATTCATAATGTTAATCAATGTGAAGGATGACACACCCCACTGTGACAGAGCAACAGATTCGCTTGAGTTATGCTCATGCAGAGCACGGAGAGGAAGTGCCATTAGCCGACACACAATGCATTAAGATTTCTCTTGTCCTAATTACATACTCTCTCTCCCGGCACACACGGGGGTAATTACTGAGCTGCTGGTCATCCGGTGTGCTGTCACATGACACTTGTCTTAGGATGAGCGATCCCAGCCTGCCCACCTCTGGCATCTGTGCTTGACAAAATAACAATGCATTCTTCATTTATGAGAGTGCACATCTTCGTGGAAGTGTTGTGATAACCGGTTTGGGATAAACTCTTATAACCTTTGAATGTCATCACGTTTAAATGCAAAATGCATGTTTGATTGCTGTTTATATGCCATGCTTAAATGTTGCATGCTAAAGAAAACATATATGCCACAGAAAACATGTCAAATCCTCTAGCAACTTTTACCTTCTGTTTATTTAAGATGCTTACAATTTCCTTCCTAAAATTTAATTGCAATACGGACACAAATATACTTTTAATAAAAGTAATGTAAATACAGTTTCATGGCTAGAGCAAAACAGCTGTTTATGGCTGGTAAATATTCATAATTCATCCATCATTGGTGGACATGACAGAAAGTTCCCTGTATAAAATGTGACGACTCATAAAAATAAACAGCCAGACCAACTGTAAGATTAATCTAATAATTACACTAAAAGACAAAGACTCATTTAAATGCAATCACAACCACAAGCCGCAGTCCTCAAAGACACACAGAGATCTCACAGAATCCTCCAAAACAAGGGTAAAACAGCCATAGAGAGATGTTTGGTTTTTAGCTTGAAAATGCACAAGCAGTGAGCTACTTGCATATGTAGGAGTTTGGAGTGGATATTGAGTTTGCTATGAAAACAATAGCTGATGTATTAATGCAGACAGGAAATTTGGCAACGCAGAGAATTCATTTACAACATTACCCATTACTTTCTATGGTATCTGTAAACTGTTACTGACTGTGATAAATATCTTGAATTGGTTTAACAGCATTGTTTATTTTTTCCTCAGTGATACAGATGCACAAGTTGGCATTTCCTCCTTAAGTAACAAAAGCCACATCTAGGAGAACACATGAAAAACGTATTATAATTTAATGAACTATTAACTAGTCTGCCTAAACCAGCTGTGATGGCTACTCGTTGGTGCAATAATAACACCACCCTGCATCATATTTGCTGAATGAAATCCAATACATGTTTCTTAGAAATTTTGGGATGCTGTTTCCAAACATAGTGTCAAGCACGTCACTTTCTCACAAAATAAGATGCATTTTGTAGCATTTCTGCTTTTGACAACCGTTTGTGAGGTAAATAAGTCTTGTATTATCTCTTGATCACCAAAAAAACTGCAACAAAGACATGATTCCTGTCCTGTTCAGCCTGTATGAATGATTCTGAAGACATTATTTTATGCCTAATCCTGATTTCCACTCCTTTGCAGGTTGTAAATTAGGGCTGACTATTGCATTTGCAATAATATCGCGATATGAAAAACAAGATTTTTCAACCACAGAGGCTGAAACGTGTATTTTACCCCCTGGAACACGATTTTTACCGGTGATTGTAACGCATTACTTTTAAAAGTAACTTTCCCCATCATTGGCTGACACACATATAAATTGAAAAATCTTCATTCTTATTTTGTAAAAAAAAAAAAAAAACCTGCACTTTTTATTAATATTTTTGAACTCAGCATCATCAAATTAGACCTTTTTTGCAAATCAGCAGACATGCAGGGTTACGTTATTTAACTGCATAATTTGCAGCACTGACCTCGCTGGCGATTAAAGAGCCTTTTTCTTCTCAACCTCAATAATTCATGGTAATTCACACATTCTTCACTCCCAGGCAGTGCGGAGGAAGATTATGAGCTCTGATAGGGGAGAAGAACCCCGCAGCATCCAGACTCCACACTATAGGTGGCCCGTGAGCATCCCGAGGCTCAGGTTTCAGGCCCACTCATTCCCAGCCTGCATGCACAGGCCTGTCCTTAAAGCTCTCCTTATGTACACCACTGCTGGGAATGAGGGTCTATGGATGTCAGCTTACACAGATACCACTCATCAGGGTAGTGAAGAGTCATGTCCACCTCTTGTTTTACATTTCAAGTGATAGGGATTGAAAAACACAGCTATATTTATATAAGGGGGCCACCTCAAGAGGGTGAGTAAAAAGAAAGGCATTACAGTGAGGATGTGTGCTGTCGTAACACAGAATAGGTGGTGCTGGTGGTGATGGTGGTTAACATTTTGCATTGCCAACACAATAGAGCCCTGGTAGGCGGGCCCATAAAAAGTGAAAAGATACAAAGCGCCCCTATCAGCACTGTGCCCTTGAGCAAGACACTTAATCAAGATTGCTCCAGTGGGACTGAAGCAGCACGGCGTGCACTGCAAGTTGCTTTAGATAAAAGCTAAATGACAAGCAACCAAAAAAGGCAACCTGGAATACAAATATTCCAACATTTAGAAATTAATACATACAGAACACTCTGAAAACTGATCACTTTTAACAACAAAATCACTGTAAAATAAACTGAATCAGATTGGATAATCCAGACTAAAATCCATTGTAAAATAGCCAACATACAGCGGGTAAAATAAGTATTGAACACCTCACCATTTTTCCCAGTAAATATATTTCTAAAGGTGCTATTGACGAAATTTTCACCAGATGTCGGGAACAACCAAAGTAATCCATACATACAAATAAAACAAAACAAAACAAATAATTTCAGAAATTAAGTTATGTGTAACAAAATGGAATGACACAAGGAAAAAGTATTGAACTGCTGAAATTTATTTAATACTTTCTACAAAAGCCTTTGTTGGTAATGACAGCTTCAAGACGCCTCCTGTATGGAGAAACTAGTCACGTGCATTGCTCAGGTGTGATTTTGGCCCATTCTTCCACAGAGTCTTCAAATCTTGAAGGTTCTGTGGGCCTCTTCTATGAACTCTGATCTTTAGTTCTTATTTTCTATTGGATTCAAGTCAGGTGATTGGCTGGCCATTCTAGCAGCTTTATTTTCTTTTTCTGAAACCAATTGAGAGTTTCCTTGGCTGTGTTTGGAATCATTGTCTTGCTGAAATGTCTGAAAATTTCAAGTCAACAGCACCTTTAGAAATATATTTACTCTGTTTTTGAGTCTCTTCTGCTTAACAAGGCTGCATTTATTTAATCAAAAATACAGTAAAAATAGTACTATTGTGAACAATTATTACTATTCAAATTGATTTGAATATACAGTATGTTAAAAAATAATTTATTCCTGTGATCAAAGCTGAATTTTTAGCATCATTACTCCAGTCTTCAGTGTTACACGATCCTTCAGAAATCATTCTAATATGCTGATTTGCTGCTCAAGAAACATTTCTGATTATTATCAATGTTTAAAACAGTTGTGCTGCCAAATATTTTTGTGTACACATCTCAATAATTATCATTTGTTCCTGTGTTTCTTCTAAGGAGGATGATGCTTAAATGAAACGAGGGCTGTAAAAGAGCAACCAATATAATTTCCCTGTGCACCAGAACAACTCCACATAAAATATTCACCCTCATTTGCCATGAACAACTGTAGCTTGTAATGTGAATAATCTTAGAGTCATATTCTCCCAGCTAATTCAGCTCTCATCCCCAGGACAATCTCTGCTTTAGAGTCAAGACAGGGTGCACAAACCCACAGACAATTAACCAGGCCACTTCAATCTCTTCTATTGTCTTTCAAGGGCTGCCCTCAATTATATACACAGAGAAAACTGTGATTATTTTCTCTGTGGTGAGATAAAGTTTCTTCTTTGTGGACGGTCTGGGCTTTATTACGTGCTGCAAGCCACGAGAATTTGCTCAGAATTGACTGGGGTGAGATTTCAATCGCGCAGGAACAGGAAACATATTTTCCTCATATCCATTTGCCATTTACTGCTCAGATAAATGGAATTACATATGCAATATGCATCTTTCCAATGATATAATATGTATCAGGCCCAGGCAATTATAGATAATCTTTAAACTGTAATTTGTATGGATTACTACATCCATCATACACAGTGAGCAAGTCATTAATATGCAGTTGATCTCATGTATTTGTCTAATCTTTGTTGTGTGTGGCCTCATAAACGCTGACCTTGGGCTGTCGAGGACTGCGCTGTATGTTAGTGGCTTGGGTGATGGTGTTTTTGACATTGTGGGTGTCATTTTAGTGGTTTATTTAATCCTTTTGCAGGTTAAGAGGCTCATTATTTTATATTTAATCATATTTAGTGATATTTAAACAAACCACTAACCCTAAGGTTTAACTATGCCTTTTGTGCCACAGATAAGACTGATACCTTAAATTGTGCAGCCAGCATTTCTACACTCTAAAAAATACCAGGTTATTTTTTTTACCCAAATGCTGGGTTCAGTCTGTTGGGTCATTTTATTGGGTTGTTTTTAATATCTTTAACCAGGCGCTGGGTTATTATTTTAACCCAAATGCTGGATTCAGCTTGTTGGGTCATTTTATTGGGTTGTTTTTAATATTTGTACCTAGGTGCTGGGTCATTTTAACGCTGGGTTATTTTTTTCTACCTAACTGCTGGGTTGACCCTGTCGCCAATGAAACTTCAGCTGAGAGCACGGGCTTTTTAAGTCCACAGGAGAGAGCGGTTCTCAGACTTTAATGTGGTGTAAATTATATTATTTTATGCAACGCAACTTAAGGACGAGATGTCGGTCAGCTGCGTCAGCATCAGGAAACGCCTTTGCCTTGCATAACATAAATGGATTTTATTCGTTATAATACTGAGTGTAATTTAATTTGATGTTAAAATATGTTCTCTATTTTCAGTACTGTTTGTTTTTGGGCAGGTTTTGGAGTCAGTCACACCATCTCTCAGCTACGAGTGAAACGCGAGGCCACGGTCTGAATTTCGCAGTTCCTCCGTGAACAGCAGCCCTTCACCAGCTCAAACCAGCACGAGAATTAGCACTATTTCGGTAAAAAGCGATTACAGAGTACGGTTGAATACACTTACATTAAAATGCTACTTCTGAATATGACTTTTTTATTTCTAAAATGCTTGTTAAACGAGTTTAAATGTATGTAATATTGTAAACTATGCTGTATTGACCCAAATAAATTCAATTTGTCTTGTATTTTGTCCATGGGTGTTCTTGCTTATTAATAAATGTTCATCTTTTGATTATTGCTGTTGCCTATAGTAATTCTGTCTGTGATTTTTAATTTCCAGCCCATTTTAAGCCAGCAATATAATAATTTTTAAACAATAGATGACTTAAATTAAACAACCCAGCATGATTGGGTGGGTAAAAACGTTTAACCCAACCAGCTGGGTCAAAATAACCCAGGATGTGTTCTGTCCAATATTTACCCAGCGCTGGGTTGCAAAATAACCCAAGTTGGGTTGTTTTTAACCCAGTATTTTTTAGAGGGTACGCTACTGAATGTCTTTCACCAGGCAGAAAGTAAAATGTGCAAAAAAATCCCACAAAATTACATTGAAGAGACCAGAATAAAAAATAACTCTTTTTTTGCAAGCAAGCAACCACTTGGCAAATACCCAGAACACCCTAGCAAATTGTTATTGACTTACGTGAGTGTTTCATTGGCCAATGTTGATATATAGAAAAGGCCTTTAAGACCTACACTACCATTCAAAAGTTTGCAGTGTGTAAGTTTTTTTTTTTTTAACATGCCTCTTATGCTCACAAAGTCTGCATTTTTTGGATTGAAAATTCAGTAAAAACTGTAATAATATTGTGAAACATTATTACAATTTAAAATAACAGTTTTCTACGTGAATATATAGTAAAATGTAATTTATTCCTGTGATCACAGCTGAATTTTCAGCATCATTACTCCAGTCTTCAGTGTCACATGATCCTTCAGAAATCATTCTAATATGCTGATTTGCTGCTCAAGAAACATTTCTGATTATTATCAATGTTGAAGCAGTTGTGCTGCTTCATATTTTTTTGGAAACCGTGAAACATTTTATTTTTCAGGATTCTTTGATGAATAGAAAGATCAAAAGAACAGCATTTATTTGAAACAGAAATCTTTTCATAACATTATAACTGCCATTACTGTCACCTTTGATCTATTTAATGCATCCTTGCTGAATAAAAGTATTAATTTCTTTCAAAACAAATAAGAAAAATAAAATCTTACTGACCCTATACTTCTAAACAAAAGTACAAAAGTTTAAGTAATATAGTTTATGCAACTGAATTACTGCAAATGAGACCTGAATGCCTATTTCACACAATAATTACTCATATTTATGAAAGCTGCACACAACATCCTAGAATTACAGTGGCAACACACTCACTTTATATACAGTGTGTATACATATATATACATATATATTAGGGCTGGGTTTTGACACAAATTTCACGATTCGATTCGATTCGATTCAATATCGATTATTTTGGATATATATCAGGTACAGTACATGCCAAATTTTCTCAAGGAAAAAAATATCTCAACTAATGCTGAAAATATACATGAGAGTCAGTTGGTACTACATCACTATAATATTGAAGGTTAACATTTTTTTACAATAATAAAGTTATAGTTACATAATATTTCTACTTCAATTAGTTTTTTTGAAATATAAACATTTAAATGGTGGCTGTTATCAGTAAAAATGATAATGAATATGTTATATGGTGCATATATTAAGCAAAATGCCCCTCGTTACAGTTTATTTTTCTATCTGACTAATGAGTTTATGGGTTTATTATTTTTTCTTAGGTAAAGTTTGACGTTACGTGACATTGTTTACAAGCCGTTATATTGATGTCTTTGCACGGCTGAAACACTGATTGAGCGATTACATGAGACAGGATACGGATTGTAAAGTTGTACTCTTTCTTTTAACTTACCTTCGGATGTTTAGTCATGTTTATTTTGTGCTATAACTAGTATTAAGCTCATGTGCGCCTCACGCTGCTGCGTCTGTTGAACTGAGGCGCTACAGCAATCTGTCACTCCACATTAAACAGCGCCAAAATGCCATTTATACTGCAATACAATGGACAGTATTTGAAATCGGAGACTTTGTTTCATATTAAAAGTACCAAAGCACAATGCTTATTGCGATTTATTGGATGGGAAGTACCCTTCAATG
>NW_015539929.1:782210-804178 GCF_001515605.1 Sinocyclocheilus anshuiensis
ATATATATTGTTTACCTATACCTACTGTATATTAAGTGCTACAAACAACACTTTGTATAATTCCATTTGTCTTTGGGCAATGACTGGGGCAAGTCTGATCTTCCATCCTTTTCCTTGTTCTCCATCTCTCCTCCCATATTCTTATAAATGTGTGACATAGTGATGTCACACATATCTCACCAATCGTCCCTTATCTACATGTTCCTCTGGGGTGGGAAATGAACTTTACACCTCGAGCCTCCCGTACTAATGGCCTGTCAACACTCTCACTGCGATCAAATAACACGTCTCTCCAACAATAACATAAGGGCTGTCATTATAACAGACCCGGAGCAGACAAGAAGCCAGTGAATAAGAGAATGAGGACAGGGTGTGGACAGGATTGAGGGAAATGGGACAGGGACAGACTCCGGGTCTTCCTTCAGTCTAGCGGAGGACATGCGGGAAACCTATCATCTAACGTGTCAAACTGTGGCAAGCCCTCCGGCAAACAGCACGGCCAATTAGCCTTAATAACAGGCCTCACACGCCTTGCCCAATCCTCTTTCATCTTCACACTACCCAGTCCATCACCGACGCAATGCATTTCACTTCTGATGTCTGGATGGAGCCACATTTACACACACACATGTGAATGCGCACACTGCGTTCACTCTCTGTAACATCCCAGAGGACCATTTTATCGCTCTGAGGTTGCTCTTTCATGGCTCTTGACTTGGTTGCAGATACAAGTGATGTTATTGGTTATATACGGAAAGCTCAGATCATTTGGTTTTGGAAAAATCCTTATTGAAGTCTCTGATTTTTGATTGCAGGCTTTGGGTTCTTGGCAAATATGGGCAGAGTTTGTTTGAAATACCAGCAATATTGTAGAAATATCATCCGATAGAGATAACGTTTTTTAGATTTCTACACCATAGACAGACAGACAGACAAATAGATAGATCACAACATATGCCAGAGATCAATAGTTTGGTAACACTTTACTTGAAGCTTTTATATGCATTATAAAATTATTTTAATGCATTAATTATGTCTTGTAATGCACATTATAATACATGGCATGATCTCACTAATAATTATAGCCACAGTTATAGTTCATCACTATACTTATCTATTCATTGTTTCACCTTTAGACAGCATAATGCATTGAAAAACATTATGACAAACAATCAATTTCAGTTGTAACAAGGGATCTGCACATATTGTAATGCATTTTAACTTTGGTTACAATTATTTATGAAGATGCATTATAATGTACATTATGAATACCTTAATAATGCATTATACAGAAAGGCTTCAAATAAATTGTTACTAGTAGGACTAATGATTATGCATCTACAACATGGTTTTGATTACCACTGAGAAAAAAATCAGTTTGTTAAAACAAATATGTATCACAAATGCACTTTTTAAAGCAGGAGTGTGAATCAGCGAATTCATAAAAAGAAAGGTGAATCTCATATTTTCGAAAAGCATTTACGCTTGTTTCTTGAGCTGTAATCTGGACTACTTTTCTAAAAGACTGCTCTTGTACTGTAAATTAGCATCGTTGTGTGAGTCTGTAGTATATAACAGCACAACTGCCAGTTCTATCTATCCATGAAGCAGTGATTCATGTGCTTTTTTTGTTTTATCTGAAATTAACTTCATAAAAACTATTTGTTTGTGTCTGTGTGTTGGAGGAGGACTTTGCTCTCTGCTCGTAGGAGCTTCTCTCCTCCGGTTTATCCTGCGGGCGGCTCAGTGCAGATCCATCTCACATTAATAATGTCCTGACGTGAGGAGAGTACAGCCAAGAACAGCCACGTAACACCTGCACTGCAATACTGCACAACACAGGCTCATTACACACTCCCCATCACCACCTAAATAAACACTGCATGCACAGGTGTGCACATGCACATGCATGAAGGTCCATGTGCTCTATCAGGAAGCATTATTTCCTAACTTTGTGACTCTCGTGAGATGTAAAGATCCCACTGCAGAGGAAGTTTGACATGTTGCAGAATTAGAGGTGATCTGTGTGCGTTCAAGGGCTTTAGTTTCCTCTCAGGACCGAATCTCCAGCTAAACCTCACAATCTGTCTCCATCAGTCTCGAGAGGCTGGATGATCTGCATTATACACCGATGGAATGACGTGCTCAGGTTCCTTCAGACCTAAGGGCAGAGTTTGATTCCTATAGAGTGCTGCTCTGCAGAAAGACATTTCCCATTTCATGCTTCATGTGAACAGACCGGTGTATGTTCAACATGCAGCTCACAGAATCACATCTGGTCCGGCAGCATGCTAACTGTTGAATATATAAAAGACCAAGCATTTTCTTAAAGGCATAGTTCACATTATTTGCTTACCAATGTTACAAATCTGTGTGAGGGTGTAAGGTCCGCCCACTGGTTCAACGACGGCAGCCAATGGCACGGCAGAAGGCAGAATAATAATAATTAGAAATGGTCAAGCAACCAATCTAAATTCAAGGTCGTATTAAAATGGAGTCAGATTAGATAATAAAATGGAGTCAGATTTGAATTTAACCTAAATTGAATAACTGTGCGCGCTGAAAAGGCCGAACACGCAAGAAACATTCAGCCACCACTGGATACCTTCCTTTGGGCCAAGTGCGTGGACCTTACAAGGGTGAGAAAATTTGACAGAATTTCCATTTAATAGTGAACTGTTCCTTTAAAGCCTGTTCTGTCAGAAACTGGCAGAAATAATGTTTAAAAAAGCAGGAAATTGAGATAAAGGGGGAGTGGGATCAGAAACATCGCCAACATGTACCAACCATGCAACACAACGCGCGCACACACACACACACACACACACAATGCACCTGTACCACCCACCAGGCCACGTCTCTGACATTCAAACTTTCTGTGCTGGTTTAAAAAACAGTAAAATGTAGAATGCAGTTTTAAAATAATACCTATTAAATGTAAAAAATATAATAATAATAATAATATTAATTATTATTATTATTATTATTATTATTACTACTACTACTACTACTACTATTACATTATATACACATAAACATGCATACATTTTAAAATAATATTAAATTAAAATATTAATTATTAAAATAAATATTAAAATAATAAATTAATAATTATTATTATTATTATTTATGTTTTGTTTTTTTTTTCAGCGTGAAGTGACAGTATTTCACCCACAGGCCAGATTCAGTATTCAGTGTGTTTGACACTCCTACTCGTTTGTGCACACGCCCTAAACTGTTGCTGACACATGAGGAAAGCTTCTACACACTCAGTACCACAAAGTGAAATGCACTCAGTAGGATGCCTCAGTTCAGTCCAAGGGCTACTGATCAACAGAGAAAGAGCCTGATCAAGGCCATAGCAGCCAGCATCACATTCATGTGGGTGTAAAGTCAGCCGAGGCTCTCATACAAAGGCTGCTGTATCTGTACCGCACCTGTAAACTACATTTCTGAAGAAACTTTTGTCATTAAATAAATCATTCTGTAGATTAACAAATGGGAGGCAGCGACTGTGGTGTCGTGAGATACGGTCCATCTGTCTCATGGACCGATGGGGGTCTTAATGTGCTCATAAGCCCCCAGAGCCCCTCAATCATGTACTCTCCCCACACCGGGGAAATACTCCCAGTCAACCAGCAGGAGAATAGCGAGCTTACGTATCCCAGCATCCCCTTCCTCCAGCTGTCCTCGAAAGATGCCGTATGCTTCTCCACCCATGTGCTTCACTCTGATGAATGCTCTCGCCCCAAAAATAAACACATTGCATGAATCTCAAAGCTTCTCCTCCTAATGAAACGTGGAGCCCAAACACAGAACAGAGAAGAGAGGTGAACTTTCGCCTTTACATTTGAATTAAAGGAACAGTATTTTTTTTTAATATGTTTTTGTCCATATAGTCAAAGTCAGTATGGTTTATTTATGTTTTAAACTTGTTTTCATTGTAGGGAAAAAAAATCTTCAAAATATATTTGATAAGATCCACAGTTGACAAAGTTATGTAGGTTTAGAACAGCATTTTTGGATTTTCAATCACATTTTTCTATGAACTATCCCTTTAAATCACCAAAGAAGTTACATTTGATGCAAACATTGCTACACAATCATTATCATGACAGCTAAAAAACGTGAATTTTGCAGCTACATCATCAAGTTAACAATTAGATTGAAATTTGTGACACACAGTAATATTCACGTCTGAATTAAATTTGTCTCATGTCTGTCAGTTTGAGGTAATTTACAGTACTATTCTAGTGAACTCCTAAAAGTTGACAAAACAAACTTTTAACAGATATACACATTTAGAATTTACAGTCTTTCTCTTCCTGGAAAATGGACCAAAAATATTTTTGACTCACACGAATGGCTGCATACAAATGTCTGATAAAATTGTTTAAAAAATACTCTCTAGAATAAGAGTGTCCCCTTCTGTAATTATAAACACCGTCAACCACAGATCTAAGTATGCAGAAAAAAGCTCAGAGATACAAAGTCATACGCAAATAATTTGATTTGACCATTTGAACGCATCAATGAACAACTGGCCTCTTCATCGCACTCGAATACTGGCTCGTATAATAATAATAATAATCATTATATAATGTATGCGGTCTAATGTTTAAAAATAGTACATTAAATGAAAAATATGTAGTATCCTATGCTTTTTGTTATATTACCTCATTATATTGCATGTGTATTTCTAAATCAAAAAAGGTATTCTGCATTTTTTATTACTTTATTTTGTGTTAAAATGTGTTTCACAGCAACATTTGGTAGTCTGATTAAATAATGAGTCAAGACAAATTGTGGTTGATATTACTATTGTCTCATTGGAAGTTGTACTGTAAGTAATGCAAGGTCAAGTTATGCGCATATGCAGTTTCGCATGCAGTGTGCTCTGGTATACACTGCACATTTGGGCAAAATGAAGTAGGTCATCAGTTATTCCATACATACAGACAATTTGCATGCTGTGCACATATATACTGCAGAATGGAAAATGGTAGTATGCCATTCTGAAGAAATTTTGTTTCAAGAGGAAATAAATCAAGGAAAAGAAAATTGAGTTGTCAAGCCATTTAATTTGGCCTTAAAAAAAATGGTGTGCTATCAGTTTATTTTTCTATAAAATAATTTAGCTTTAGCTGACAAACATGAAATGATTACATGCAGTGACCCACTCCTCATTAAGGACAAGTGACTTGTCCACACTTATAACACAGCCACTACTATAAACACGCTCATTAAAATTCTTAGTTTTCGAAAAGTAGATGCAGTGTTAAAAGACTGGAGTGTTGTTTGACTTGTGAGGATGTTTGTATGCTTTCCATGTCCTGCTGTTGCTTTTATGTGGGCTATCATCAGCAGGTGCGAGTCTGAGAGGTGATGAAATTCAGGAAGGCACGGGGAAACTCTGGTGAAAAATAAAATATGACTGCACATGTGGCGGACGGCATTACCCTCTCATTTCTCAACACATCAACCAGCGTGCACATGCCATGAAAGTGTGGAAGAACACAGTCATCGGCTTCAGAGAATTCCTGGAAATGTAAAAGCATTGCAGTGAGCGTGAGAAAGAGAGAGAGAATTAACCTGGTCACAACACCTCGTGGCACATAGAGGAGAAAGCCACTGGTTGTTTATGATTTCTTATCTTATGCTTAATAAAACAACAATTTTCTAATTGCACCAAATCAGCCTCGGGAGAGTTCATGGCCAGAGGTTGCCAAGCTACACGCTAACTCATTAACGGCGGGAGTTCAAGCGGACATTTCTGCGCTATCATCCAAGCGTGCGTGCGGCAATCTCTTTTTAGATAAAACACTACTGTGCGTGGCTACTCAGCAAAGAACAAATTAAATCAAGGTTTTCACAGCCACTAAGGTTAACTCTAAGTAGTCAACAGATGCTCTCTTGGAAATGTCTAATGGCTACTTTATGGTTTTGTTTACCAGAATGCTTAATTAATGAAAAAGAATCACTGTGAGGCATTGCAAACAGTGAGTGAAGTAGAATGCTGAAGCCCTGTGGCTTCAAAGACTCGATGAAGAGCATCTCAAGAGCAGATTAAATATATAACATTTAGCCGTCCTTCGTTCTGTTCACAGGCCGAGAGGCAACTGTGTTCAATGTGCACTGATGTGTTGAAAATGAAGCCATGAGAGAATATGGACTGTCCTGTAGTCACGCTGCTGGCACTGACGACTGAATCTCTCTCTATATCAAAGACAAACATCATAAAGACCAGCAAAGTCTTACATCAACACCTTTTCGCACATAGTGAATCTTCATGACTTTTCCATGACATTTTCATTGATTTTGGATAAGGATTTTTAATGAATTATTTTATAGTACTGCTGGATCGGTACTAGCTGTCAGATACTCGTTTTTATGAATAAAAGATTCATCTCTTCCTCTTTGCTTCTAGCACAAAATTAACATGAATGAACATTGGCAGGTATGTTGAAAGAAACAGTAACTTTTTGAAATGTATCATGTCTCATGTAATCGCTCAATCAGTGTTTCAACCCAGAGAGACATCAATAAAACAGCTTGTGAACAACATGTCACTTAATGTTACATTTACCTCAGGAAAGCCATTCTTGTTAGCTGCCAACTCTAGAGATGATTACTTTGCTTAATATATGCACTATATTTCATATTCATTATATTATGAGTGATAGTGGTGTTTTTTTTATGACAGCCACCATTTAATAATTTCAACAGCAAATTGACGTATAAAATATAATTATATCATGAAAAAAGGGACATAAAAACTTCCTTATGTGAAATTTAAATGTGTGTAAACATTTGAGTTTTGATTATTACATGTAAAAATAAACAGCAATTGAATTTCATAGTTTGGACTTTAAATAGTTTATTAATTTTAACCTTTAAAATGATAATAATGTATGAAGTGAGAGTGTTCCCTGTGTAACAGCATTAGTTTAGAGAATTTTTTTCTTTAAGAAAAATGTACATGTACTGTACCTGATATTTGTCCACATAAATCAATACTGAATTCCATTGAGACTCAAATCAAATTTAGAGCTTGGGAATCTGAATCGAATTGATTGAGTCAAGAAATCTTTGACATTACTAGGTCCCGCTATACTGTATATCCAAAAAGACCCTCAGCTGACTTTTATCACAATGACTTGCAGGCAAGTTTTACTCCACACAAACTCACAAAAAGCAGTATAGCCAATTAAGTAATTTAAATGACAGCAAAACTAGAGAAACGTACTATACATTCACATAACATTTTATATAACTTAACATTTTACTTCTTTCAATGCCTTTTCCAGCCCCCAAAAGAAAGAAAATGTGTGTTAAAAGGCATAATATGTTTAATGGCGCTGCCACGAAAAATTATCCTGGCATGGGTTGAACACCTGAGGGGTTTCTTTTAACCTGTCATCTGATTCAAACAACCAAGCACTCGCTGAAGAAATCAAGGAATCACTGAAGCGCTCAGGCATGAACTCATGAATGTTATGCTGTTATGGCGCTTCTCTTCTTGTCTCTCGTTTTCTTCTCTCATGTTGTACTGCACATTGAGTAACAGGATTACACACACTCAGCGTCACTCAGGATATGAGTCAGTGGGGGGCAGCAGTACATGGACTGACATGGTACAACATACATTTGGTAACAAATCCCATGTATTTCTCCTTGCTGTAAGTTTGGTTGCACTTCTAAACTAAATATTTACATGACCGTATAACATTTAGTACATAATGCATGACAAGAGGACCTAAATGAGAAACACTGCAAAGTGCAAAACCACTCGCCTCACTAAAACGGAGCCTCCTTTTGATAACAGAAGCAGTTCCGTCAGCGTATGGGCGCACCGCCCACAGTGGTAGCAGATTGCATTGAAACTGAGTGGGGCCAGACCCAGCAGGCCACTTCCCTTCACGGGCACGGAGTTAAAAACTCAGCCTAAAACATGTTTGTGATTGGTACGACACTTAAAACACTGACAGGACATGGCTTAACATCAACACTCTGGATGCTTGAAATTATGACCTGTGAATAGATAATGCCATCTTTACAGAGGTGACAGCATACAACTGATGTTTTTTGGTGGAGAGAGCCAGAGGGCGTCATGTTATACAAGTGACTCAGAATCATGGCTGTCCAATCAGAGATGAAATATGACATCTCTCTTCTCTCCTCAGTGACTAAACAGGTCAGAAATGAAATAGGATCACAATTTTGTCAAGGCTTTCCTGCCAAGTTGCCATCAGCCAATCTATTATGAATGCTCTTACATTTTTCTCAAGTATCACTACTTTTTATAAAGAATAAAAACAGAAAGCTTGCTGATAGAATTTAGGCAGTAAATCTCAGGGAGAAGAGACAAATTGGCTTATAGTCTATGCAAAGCAGAAGCAACAAAACAAGCAACAAGTATCTACAGCATGGTGCTTGGCATACAGTATATTGCTTGTATGAGTTTGTGATTAAATTGTTCTGTCTCTTATTAGTCAAAAACTGATGAAAGTCTATGAGGTGTCATCTGAATAGAAATGCAACGGGAAATGTAGAATCAATTGGAATGTCAAATGATCGACGTCTTTTATTTACAATAAAATGGTTTCCAAGAAACAAAACCAATAGTGTTTCACAGTTTGCCAAACAACCTAAAGCTTTATAGCTATACATCTGCACATTTGACAGTGCTTTTATCCAATTTGACTTATAGTGCATACAATTTTAGTTATGCATCTGAAAGTGGGAATCAAACCTACGACCTTGCCATTCCCAGGGCTCTATGCTTACTTTTCTTTTTAGGAGCGCTTGTGCTCCTAATTTAAAAATTTAGGAGCATGGTCAAAAATTTAGGAGCACCTTCTAATCAGTAATCAAAAATTCTGATAAAAAATTAACCTTCCCATTACGAGGTGATATTTGACTCCTTAAAGTGATTTATAGGGAATTTTGTTTTTACCTTTGTAAAGGCATTTTTCTAACTTTATTAAAAGTATGTCATCTTTTATGTCAAATTCAAAAATATATATTTATAAGCTTTTTAACATTTCTAATTAAAACAACAGGATAAAAACAAGTAGAATAAGAAGTAGAATAAGAATAAGTTACCAATCAAATGAAATCAGTATTTAAGAAATAAATTTGTGCTACAGAGATGGCACAAAAGAACACACAAGTGGCTTGTATGTGTATTTTCAGACGTTTAATGAGGCTCAGAGGTCGCATGAGTGCAATTAAATTCATAAATTCATGTTGAGGTTAATGTTTTAAATATAACATTTTGAATACAGAAATGATTTAAATAACAGAAAAGATACTTTATAAATTTAACTAAAACTGCCAGCAGGTGGCATCAAGTCACTGATTTTATCACTGAATCATTCATTCAATTGATTCGTTCGAACAGCTGAATCATTCAGGAATGAAGCACGTGACTGTCTAGAACCTTTGAAGCTCCCTCAGCGCAAACACAAATATGCTGATCGGTTCAGTCGCACAGGTGCTCCTAAATATTATTTCATAGACGCACACAGTAGTTTTCAGTTGCAAATGCAACTGAAATGGTCGCACTGTAGAGCCCTGATTCCTAGGAACTTAAACACACATTTAAATGCACTTAGATTTAGATTTATGCATTTGGCACATGCTTTCATCCTAAGTGACTTACATTGCATTCAAAGTATATATTTTATCAGTTTATGCATTTCCTGGGAATTGAACCAATGACATTGCTTTTGCTACAAACTTAAACACACTTTTAAATGCACTTACTGTTATATGTATGCATTTGGCAGATGCTTTCATGCTAAATGATTTACACTGCATTCAAAGTATATGTTTATCAGTTTATGCATTCCCTGGGGATCGAACCCATGACCTTGGCATTGCCTGAGCTTGTGTTTTGTGGCTGCAAGAAATTCATTTAAAATTGGAACACTGTTTCATTAGCTAAAAAAAAAAAAAAATCCATGTGCTGCAAATGTGTTTATTCTCAATCTATATAGGATGCAGTTTAGACTGTCAGGGACCAAGAGACTGCAGTTTATCGAAGTTACACTTCATTGGGGCTCTCTGTGGTGTTTCTCTGATGACAATGATCGTGTCACACTACAAATTACTTTGAGCTAAAGACAGTACTTACAGAGATGGCCCAAAAGGATCCATTTGCACACAGGCACTTAACTTTAACCACCATGTGCAGGACTGAGTCTACAAAGTACTTAATTTCTGTAAGTCTAGTTGAAGGAACTGTACTAACTGTGACACTTCCAATAAGACTACAATGAAGATGCTCTGTTCCTTTAAGTATTTATCATGTGGTGTGTTTGTATGGTCGCCATGATTTTGCCAAGTAAGACATGTTCCTGGATCAACATCTTTTGTTGATCCTGGATCAACATTACTGTCCAAAAATATAGACTAAACCCAATCCCTACCCCTAAACCTAACCCTACCCATAATTTATTCCTAAAATCAGTGTGAAATGATAGCTGATTAACAAGGGTGTAGAAGCACCTAACCCTGATCGTAAGCCTAAAACAGATATTTCCTGAAAAGTTATCCCTCAATTCTGATTGGTTAATTGGAATGTTGTTCCAGGATCAACAAGGATGTTGATCCAGGAACATGTTGTACTTGGTGAAATCACGGTCACCGTGTTTGTATGTATGGTCAGTGAATGATAACCCTTGGTAACACTGTGATACAGAGAGATCAGAATTCAAAACTGTGGTGAGAGATTTCAAAAAGAGTTTTTCATAAGACTCAGATCTGACTCAGATCATGGAAACAGCTGAAACTGGCTGAAAGTTGCTTTAAGTTTAAAAAATATCCTAAATAGAAATTTCTAAAAAAAAAAGAAATCTAAATATATAAAGTCCAGAGAACTATGGAAAATTGGCTACTATTTGCAAATGCAAAAGATAAACATTATAAGAATTCAAATTCAAAAACAGACATTTCAAGGTCAACATGGATACAAATACAAACACGCAACAGTGGTTACAAGTCGATGGGTGAAATGATTCTCCTGAAAACACAGCACAATCCTGAGCGTTTTCTCTCTGATAATATGATTTGTTCCGCAATGTGAGGTAAATAATTAATACAAAGGCTCAGTCGGCCAGTAAACAGGATCATCGTTTCCATGTCTAATGTAAGGTTTCCGCCCCTTGAGACATGCTGTAAAGTGGAGGGGAAATGTGATTCTGTCCAGCCAGCTGTGCAGGAGATCGATCACGTACACTGATCACAGTTTCTAAGCATTAACAAACATAGAGAGACAAAGAGAAGGACCAGAGAACTGGAGTGATGTTTTCATTCACAACGTGCTGATCACTGCCACTAAAGCTCCTTCGCCATTGTTCTGCCCTTCACATGCTTGCAGCGTGTCAGGTTCAAATGTTAATTGTTCTCCATGGTTCATGAAACAACTGTGCTGCAAAAAGCACTAAACGGCGTCAAAACAGCAGGTGCATGCAATTTCTTTTCTAGAAAGCTTAACTCTTCTGATTTTCACTTCAAAGTTCAACTTTGAGGATTTTTAGCTCCATCCCATGTTATTTTTAAGGTCCTCTAGCAAATGTTCTTGTTTTTCTGCTTAAGGAAAACATCTTTAACGAAGCTCTTGACAAAATGTAAGATAAGAGATCAAAACAGTCATTCATCCTTGTCCTTGGTTTGTTAAAACAACGCTTCTGCTGGCTGCTTGCAAGCAACATCTCTCTTGTCATAAATTTACCGTGGCTTTTTTCCTTTCCACGTCACCCAGAATTTATGTCTGAAATAAACTGAAAATGCTTATATCCCTCTGGTAACACGACTAACTATTTGCAGCATCATGGCCAATAAATCACACGGCATACGGCCTGTCCTGGCCGAAGCGTTTTCAGACCCATTTACTACTGATAATGCCTGCAGTTGGCCGGGTCTCGGAGGGAGAGGCAGGCAGGTGAGCTCATGAATCATTCGCTTCTTTCATCAATGCTCACCTGCGGGGCAGGTTTAGGGTTCTGCAGAACATGAGGGGATAAAGGGGTTGAGGAGGGGGCGATTTCCCATTGCTCAGTGCCAACACACTTGCATTAATTAAAACATAAACAGGCTGTGCATTGTGGGATTTGCTCATTAAATAGCACAAATTTCTTCATGAATATACCCTGTTTCTATCTGTTCATCATAAGTGTGTTTGCACGCACAAATATACGCCGATAACTAATAATATCTGCCAATCAGAAAATGCAATAAAATGCCAAAATGTTTGCATTAGATTTGAAAAGATCAATTATTGCTTTCTATTTAATTTCAAACATCAAACATAAACAGACTCACCAATCAGCGCTGTTTAAGAATCTGCTCAACAATGCTCAAATCTTGGCGGGAAATGGACGTTTTTAAAATTTCAGTATCGAAGGGTATCGCGGTCGGTACTTTTGACAACACTATATTATATCATCTATTTTTAAAGCTTTCTGAAAATGTGTGGTTAATGGTTGTTTACTTCACAGTTCACGTTTATTGGAAAGGATATAAAGCTACTGTAAGCACTGTAAATTGATGATTTAAAATGATCACATCTAAAGAAACAATGACTTCATCAGTCCCCATGCTTCACAGATAGCCTTGGGCACTTCAGACTCTAGCACAAAAAGCTTTCCTGCTGACAGATATGATGGAATATTTTATTAACCACTGGTGGCTTGATATATATACACTCTTGTGATTCAATCCCCAGAGTGTGTCAAGGCCAGAGATGGACCACTTTGTCCTGTGGCCTATTATAGCAGTCACAATCTAACACCTATCTATCCACCATCTGGGAGAGGCTCCATAAAACTCCCATAAAAAGACAGAGTGGCTGGTCACTTGCAGATCGCCTTCAAAGGACACGGCTCATAAAACACACACGCTCATACACACGTGTATTCACGAATCGCTTGGAGCACCTACAAATATGAATAGTCAGAACATCAAGCCTGAGTTGTATTGCAGTCCATCCTAATTTGAGACATGTCAGGGCCTTTGAAACTCAACTGATGGATTAATGACTGTAATGAAAGTCATCCAACACTCATTTGGCCTCAGACAATCTAATCAACAAGCCTGGGATTCGGGATAAAAAGACAGTCCATCTACGCTTCATTCCCTCAAAGGGAAACACTGTTAGGGAAATGTCAACACAGATACATGACATTGGTGTGTTCAATATGCCTAAAGATATTCAGTTGAACGGAATAATAGGGCTGTGCAATTAATCGAAATTCAGTTTAGATTTCGATTTCAGCCTCCAACGATTATGAAAATACAATAATCGAGATAAAACGATTATTGCGCCCCATTCCGCCCCCTTTCCAGCGGTGCGCTTTCACTCCTCCATAAAAGCCAATTTTTTACGTGTAAATCAGTAAAATCATGTAACGTAACTTTTGCAAAATGGGACGTGCTTGAGTTATTAAAGTTGATTAGATTTATTAATGTTTTTAAAAGCACGAAAGAGAACTTGCGCTGTTCCTCAGTAGGCTTGCGCTCAAGAGACGGAACAGAACACGGACATGCTGTTTTATTTTACATTTGATTATTCAATTTTTATAGGCTGTTAACTGAATACTTTAGATTTGCATAAAAAAAAAAAAATTTGTAATATGGCCCACTAATAATCGTGTTAAATAATCGTGATTACAATATTGACCAAAATAATTGTGATTATGATGTTTGTCATAATCGAGCAGCCCTACTTGTGATGCAGCTGTTTGTATTCAATGGATACTACAGGGGAAGCAGCATTTTCACTGTAAGTGGCCTTATTATGTGTCATCTGTATGCTCACATTTATAGGATCCTTCCAAGCATCAGCAAATGCATTAGTGATCGGTCTGTATGCGTAATAATGCAGAACAGCTTGACTGGACGCAGCCCGCAGTTTATTTTATTCTGTTGTTCATTTTTATATTAAATATTTTGAATTTTTATTTTTATATTTTCTGTTTTCATTTTCATTTTAACGTTTTAGTAATTTTATTGTGCTTTTTTTTTATTTTTAGTTGTTTTAGTTTTTATTTTTATTTCAATTATAGTTTTAGTTGGTTTAGTACATCAAATCAAATTAAACTAAATTGTGATTTAAAATGTGGCCTTAGAAACTAGCTGAAATAAAACATGTTTAATATTTTATTTTATTTTAATACAGTTAGCATTTATTTTATTTTTATTTATATATTTATTTTATTTTATTTTATTTTAAGTAGCGAAAATGTTTTTATGATTTTAGTTTCATTTTAATTTTAGTTAAATATAATAACCCTGTTCTGACGTAAACAAAAAGTTCACAAGTCTATTTATTTTGTTATTCGAGCTATGCATTATTATTTGTTTAGTTTAATTTTTATTATATGCATCTAGCACTATATTATCCTGCTGAAATCAGAACAAACAGGCATCTCCTATAATTATGGGTTATTACTGTAAATATTCATAATACAATTTGAATCTGATGAACAACAGGATGTTAAAGATGTCGTTTTACCAAAAGCCCACATATCCACTCAGCTTTTACAAATGTTGACTCCCATTGTGTCGTCAGAAAGCTTTAATCAGCACACGTCAGTGTAATAGTAGCTCTCAACATCCAGAGACCAAAGCGAAATTATTTTTCCTGTTGAACCAGGATTACTAGAAGCCAAACCTGAGGATTCAGCAGGTTAACTCTCTGGAGAACGTCTGCTAGATAAGCAAAATTAGCTGTACTGTCAATTTGACAAGAGAATATTTATTTATTTGTTTGTTTGGAATATGTTGCTGAATTCATCCTGTGAATAAACTTTGGGACGAAATAAGGCATAAAACGCCAATTTTATTCTGTGGCGTAAAGTTATTGTTTGAATATTTAAATTCCAAAACACTACATTTATTTCCTGGAAAGATCCTCATCTTGAAATTCTTACAGGCAAAATTAATACCCATCTGTCCTGATGTTAACTGATCAGACTGAATTTTTATCAATGAATCAATTAATCATTCATGCATTCTTTCATTCATTCATTTCTCAAGTGTACAAAGAATATGCACAATTTCAATTTGTTTTTGTACTGTTTTTGTATATTTACAGGCCTGTTAAAGTGATACTAATTGTCTAACTGTCTTAGGGATATACACGTAAATTGTCTAATTAAATGCCAAAAAAAAACACGAATAAGAAAAAAACAGCTGCAGAGGATCTAGGCTATATGTGTAAACAATCAAATTAGGAGAGGAAATATTTATCAAGCAGCGATATCATTTTTTAGCAACTTGCTGATGTTTTGAGTTCTGCAGAACATGAGGGTTTGCAGGAGTTTTTTCTAACCATCACTGAACTAGAACAAAAAGATGCCTGCAATATTGTGCCGACAGCCTTGTTTGCACACCTGCCGTTAGTTTAAAAGATCAGTTTTTACTGTTTTTTCTCACCGCACATGCACTGAAAAGTAGGGGTGCTCCGATTGATCGGCTACCGATCACTATCGGCCGAATCACCTCGCGCGCTCTCTCTTTCTCTCAAAATACGCAAATGGCTTCAAATCACATCGCGTCTGTCTATAAGCGAGCTGCACGCTGCACAGTTGACACAGGAATTGTCACTTGCACAATCGAGGCAGTGTCACAAGCGTCACTAAAGTTTATAAATTGCATTACTTTTTCATTCTTGCCAGTGTTTAACCATTAAGCGCTCGCGCGCACTTCTGGAGACCGTGCACTCATGCACACTCGCAGTGCACACACATAATGTCAGGTTCACATTACTCCATTTGCAGTGTGTATGTGGTGCGTATTTTTTCCGCGCTCATGTTAACAGATTAATAAAGCGTGCACACTGCACACAGTTGGTGTCCGGCCGTGCGTTCCACGAGCGGTGCATCTACAGCAGTGCAGAGATCGTTTCCGCACCTAGTCTATTTTTGCTGCACTGCAAGTGCTGAATTAAAGTAACAGTGCATTGTTTGCAGTAAATATGAACATGGATTGACACGAAAATGTAGTAATTACACCATAAATGCATATTATTAAAGTCTACTGTGTTTCACAGTCAACACATATGGCTTTTTGGCTAGGTTTTGTGTTGCTTATATTTATTGTGTTTAAACATGTCTGTGAAAGACTGTCTTACTGTACTGTGTAAAAAAATAATTGCAATGCTCTGAAAAAGCATTTTCAGTGACAATGTTTGGATTTGAAATCAAAATAATGGATAAATGTTGTGTTTGTGGTAAACCGCCACGGATCAGTAGCAGACGCTTGTGTGAGAGCACAGTCCGTGCTGCTTCCCCTCTCACAAGAGTCACCTAAGAGGGGAATTCCCCCCATTTTCAAAAATGAAATTCAGGCCCTGAATAAATGTCTAAAAATCCTGATTGGAGTATCACTATAAATAGTTATAAATGATAAAAAGAAGGCTTTAAAAAGATCGGTATCGGTGATCGGTATCGGCAGATACTGCTTTCTGTGATCGGCGATCGGTGATTGGCCTCAAAAACCCTGATCGGAGCACCCCTACTGAAAAGTTGTGAAAAAGTGAGAGAGAACGTAGGCAAATTGTTCTTCATTAAAGGGAACAGCAGTGGGAATATATGTCTGCTGAGGCATTGTGGGGGATGTTCAGTAGGGCCTGACAGAACAGTGTTTTTCACCAGTCAGTCTTTCACATGACAACAAAATGATATGCAGAGCGTGAGCAGATCTCACGATGTAGGCAGAAAAAAAAACATATTTCCCTGTCTATACTTCTTCTACAAAGAATTACACAAATCTGAAAATAGAAAGATAAAATAAAACGTTATTTCGTCATCTTCAGTCTGCATTTTAATAAGCCCCTTACGACAAGATTCGTAGGTTTTATCTCAATAGAGAGTTGCTGTTTTGACACATATGTCACGAAAGAAAGAACAAAGTGTCCCGCTCCCAACATGAGATGAGAGTACTGACTTCAGAAGGCTGAATCGTTTACTGAATCATACAGCTGAAGTACTGCACATACTTCATGCATGTCAAAAACTAGATGTTTCCTTTTATACGTTTTAACATTCTGTTGATAACCAACATTATATGTTATGTTAAAAGAGCCACATCAAAATGTTCACATTCAACTGAGGTTGGAAACTAAATGAAAATTTTATTAGCAAAAATACCCCTACAGTATATACAGTCTTAATGGTTATTTAATGAGAAAAACTAACAGAAGTTTTGTCCATAAGATGATAAAAGTTGCAGTTGAAAAAGTTGCAGAAAAACTTTGGTAGGAAGAACTTTAGCTTGCAGCTTACAGCAGTCCGTCAAGAATGACTACTTTTTATTGCATCACATTTAGTGGTCGACCAATATATCGCCAAGGCCGATATATCGGCCGATATTTGGCATTTTTCAAATATCGGCATTGGCCGATAAGTTTTTCTGTTTGGCCGATGCGATCGAGGCGGGACTTTTATTTTGACGGCGCTGAGTACGTCAGCGCCTGAGCACACAGTGCTCACATTCTCCCTGTTCGCTGTCATCGTACAGTTCTGTCTAATACAGATAGACCATAAATTCGTGATTTCAAATTATGCTGCACTTGCCCACTGTCATTTTCATGTCATTTTCACTGTGTGCTGTATGTATGATGTGTGTTATGAGTGTTACCTTGGCTTTATTTG
The DNA here is from genome assembly GCF_001515605.1 of Sinocyclocheilus anshuiensis. Lineage (NCBI taxonomy): Eukaryota > Metazoa > Chordata > Actinopteri > Cypriniformes > Cyprinidae > Sinocyclocheilus > Sinocyclocheilus anshuiensis. Next base: position 799,871 of record NW_015539929.1, read on the forward strand.
AAAAAATATGATTCCCAATGCACACAAACTTCCCAGAATACTGAGTGCTCTGTTGGTTACAGTTTACTTCCTTTTTAATTATAAAATTATAAAAAAATATTTATTTATTTGTGGAAAATTCTTTGTCATCTAAAGTGTAAGTATGTTTATTTTACAAAATTATTTTTTAATCCATTTTCAAATTATTTCAAATTTCTTAAATATTAATTAAAATAAATAAAATTATATCGGCTTTATATCGGCCATCGGCCACCCGGCTTTCCAAGATATCGGCATCGGCTGTCAAAAAACCAATATCGGTCGACCACTAATCACATTACCTTAGTCAAAAGCATTCAATAGCCTGTGTTTTACTCACTCTCAAAGCATCCTAGGTGTATGTGACTTTCTTCTTTCAGACGAATCCAATCGGAGTTATATAAAAAATTGTCCTGGCCCCTCCAAGCCTTTCAATGGGGGTAAGCGGGTGTTTGTTGTCAACAGTTCAGAAGACGTGAAATAAAGTGCGCGCATCCGTAATAAAACGTGCCTCACATGGCTCCGGGGAGTGAATGAAGGCCTCCTGTAGCGAATCCATGCGTTTTTGTAAGATAAATATCCATATTTCAAACATAATAAACACTTTTTTCTCACTTCCGCTGACTGTGTTACGTGGAAGCCGTGCAGGCGGATGACGTAAGACATATGCGCCGTGCGCGCGCCTCTGAGATATGCAGGAGCTAAGGAAGCAAAGTTTCCTTACTTTAGCAAAGGAAAACCAGTCTCCTCTTGGCTTATATCGAAATCCTTTAACATTTTTCTTTACAAATCCTCGTTTTGTGCTTCTAATTCGTGACCGGCATTTAGCTTTGTTTTGTCTCCGCGTTCGTCACTAATAACGCAACGCCGACGTTCTACGTCATCCGCCTGCACGGCTTCCATGTAACACAGTCAGCGGAAGTGAGAAAAAAGTGTTTATTATGTTTGAAATATGGATATTTATCTTACAAATACGCATGGATTCGCTACAGGAGGTCTTTATTCACCCACCGGAGCCGTGTGAGGGACGTTTTATTATGGATGCGCACACTTTATTTCACGTCTTCTGAACTGTTGACAACAAACACCCGCTTACCCCCATTGAAATGCTTGGAGGGGCCAGGACAATTTTTAATATAACTCCGATTGGATTCGTCTGAAAGAAGAAAGTGACATACACCTACGATGCTTTGAGGGTGAGTAAAACACAGGCTAATTTTCAATTTTGGGTGAACTAACCCTTTAATGCTACTCACATAGATGCATATTTAGGTCCTTCACAGTCTTTAATAGATGCACAGACAAGAGTGAGAAAGAGTCAACTTCATCACAGACCGCCCTAATAGCTAATATATAAGTCTGGTCTGCATGAATGTGATAAATGTAAAAAGTGTTTGTGTCGTTTGGCTCATTGCTTTCCTGTCTGTTAGTTCAGATTGCTCATTTACCTCTTTTGCAAGTAATTTACACCTGTCTGTTTTGATAAACAGCTGAATATGAAGCCATTTCAAACAAAAAAAAAAACATTATAAATACTGAACAAAACCGTTATTGCAAACTGTATTTCCATTTGACCTTATTTTAATGTATTGAACTTGATTATTTGCATGTACACAGATTGTATGTACGTTCTTAAGAATATTATACAAATATATGTCTTACAATAACCTAATAAATACTAACTGGGTACACAAGACACACTTTACTCTTAAAAGCCAATCAAAATGAATCAGTAGTCTTTAACAATACCTAAAAAGATATTGTGTGCTATATATTTTGGGTGGTATTTGCTAAATAATTACTGAGCTTTAATGAAACACTTAAAGGGGTCATATGATGCTGCTAAAAAGAACATTATTTTGTGTACTAAACAAGTATATTTGTCCACACAGACCTACTAAAGTCACATTTACAACCACTGCAGGCATGAGGATTAAAGCAAAACACATTTCAAGTCTTGTTCAATGTTTGCCAGTAAAAATGATACAAAACAAAACGAATCAAATGTTTTATCCCAGATTCCAGTGTAAAAGCTATAGAGCTGTGTTATATCAAAACCAGTTTGTTTACTGCATATTTTATGTTCTGATGTACTGTAGCACTGGCCTCTATGCAGCTTGCCAAAATGTCTGTATGTTTTGTATTATTGTTAGTTGTGAGAACTGCAAGCAATCTATCATTGTTTTTCCTTTCAACTGAGTGAATAGAGAATTCCCTTTTTCTACACATGAACTGTGCCTTAAATCTTAAGCCTTGTATGTGGAGCTTCAGAAAATATAATGAGTTGTCCTAGCTGCCACTGTAATGGTGCTGTAATACTGTCAATGCAGCAATACATGTGTCAGAGTCTAAAACCCAGAACTTTAACAAAGACAAAACAGTTCTGGTTAACTTGATGGAATGTGTTCAAGACCTTCAGAGAAAATCTGAGATGACTGGTCAAATGAGGCTGGTGCATTGCCTCTGAATGCAAATGATTTAAGTACTTTGGAGTTTGGATTAGATTTGCATGTAAATGTGACACCATCCTCATGTAAATTAGATTTTATGACAATCAAGTCTGTAATAATTCTCAATAGCTACATCTACATGCACCCAAATAATCTGCTTATAATAGGATTGATGGCTCAATCGGACTGAAAAGCCTTCATGTAAACATCTAATTGAGCTTGATCGAAATTCAATTTCGATCATATTGAAAGGGGTATTGTAGACCTGAAATAACCTCATTAAGAGGAAACAAATTACCATATTGGCCCGAATATAAGACGACCCTGATTATAAGACGACCCCCCTTTTTCCAATAAATGCTTGAACCTGACTATTTTCTCAATTGGTTCCAAAAATTTCTCGCGCACATGCGCAGTGCCTTGATGTGTATGTTTACTTATACTTCACACTATACGAACATGTGTATCACGTGTTTCAAACCGGACAGATGAAACTGAATATTTAATAAATATCTTCTAAAAAGCTCTTCTAATGTAAATGTCAGGTTTCCTTTTAGATATGTCATCAAGGCTAAAACTACAACTAGCTACATCTGGTGGTATTATTGCGGTGCTTTCTCCAGTTTTTAATGCAAAAAGGTTTGTTTGGAATACATGTAATGCACATATAAACTGTGAATCGGATTGCAACATTTAGGGTTCATATAAACAAAAATTTCAGAATCAATATTAGATGAAAATTAGGGCATGTAAACCTAAATAATGGCTCAATTAAAGTACCGTTACTGCTTCACTAATACACTTGTGTGTGCATTGTGAAACAGACCTAAGATATGGCCCATATATTACAGACCAGTTTACTTGTTACAGATTGCTGTCCTCTGCTTGTTTTGTAGCAGCTTGTGACTATTGTCCCTGTCTATAAGTCCTGCTGATTGAGTCTGGCCCTTGATCTATGCTGGGATGAAACAAAAAGACTGCCTTCCAGATTCTGATCGAACAACAAACAAAAGCAAGGGTAATTGAAAACCCTAGCCGCTCTGTTATAGTGCACTGGCGGGAATTAAATTTGAGCGCCACGACTGGTCTGCAGATTGGTCAATCCACACGCAATACAATGCACCAAGGTCTTCTAGCCCTTTCCTCATGAACCGTTATTCCATATGATGCAGTTTACATTCATATAACATGTGAACCGCAAAACGGTTCTCAGGAAAAACAGAATGAGAGATGTGTAAGCCAGGGACAGCATCACTCACATTTTCAATCTGCACAAACACTGACCTCACGATATGCCATCCAAGTTATATTTCAGACACCTTCGTTACTAGAGAGATAGATGTTCAATGCGTAGCTGCACTTGCCATTACTGTGAGGTGGTTTACCTGCTGCATCACCCTGTCATGGCGTGGAGAAACTGTGGTACATCATAAAATAAAGGTGGGGGGAAACTACTTCTCTTCACATATGTTTACACTCCCACTCATTACTGAAATTACACATCATTTATCACCATGGAGAGCCTGAATGAGCATGGGCAGAGCTGCTAAAAGAGAGAGAGCAAGAGAGAGATGCTGTTTGGATAGAGTAAAAGAGCAGCTCTCCAACATCTAATTAGCTAAAGCTGTGTTTTCTCTGCATTTGCTGCGGCCTCCACATCTCCACCCAGAGTTGGAAATCATCAGCTCAGGCCAGAGGTTCAAAACGGATACAGATGTTCAGACCTGGTGCGCATCAGCAATAAACACTGTCTGATACTGAAATGGAATCCTTCATTTAAGAGACAAATTTACATATTTTAGAAATTCATCTAGGAGACATTCGATAGAAGGCCTATTTA
>NW_015539929.1:804417-819763 GCF_001515605.1 Sinocyclocheilus anshuiensis
ATAAATGTTATTTATGTGGTGACATTTAAATGCACTGGTTTAACATGACTCAATTACTATGACTGCATCAGGATACATCAACAAAAGCCAGTTTTAGGGGTCAAATCTGGAAGAAATAGCTTGTAACAACTGCACAGTTTTTTCTTTCACATTGGAACCATGATTACAAAAAAGCATTTAATTTAACAATTAATGGCAGATTTGAAATGGATGGGACAACCTCTTCTCTTTTTAACGCCATTAGTATGCATACAGTATTATGATGTTGGAGCAGCACCATGAATACTGGAAAAAACGTCAGTAGATCTGTAGGGGAAAAAAAGGTTTGGACAGGACCATTTCTGCCATTATGTCATGAATCTCTCTCTCTCTCTCTCTCTCTCTCTCTCTCTCTCTCTCTCTCAAGCATTTACAAGAATAAATCTACATCTTTCTATATATAGCTGTAACTATCCATTATAGATATGAATATATACATGTTTGCCAGTAAGGTGCATGGCATCAAAAGCGTCCTGCTGCTGTGTATTTTGAATAATTCACTTCTCTGAATTACACTTCTAAAAATCGCTAAATAAGAGAAAATAATACATGCAATCACTGCAAACCTAACCCTACAACCTGATAATTTCTTTTCAGCCTAAACCGGGGTTTAAAGTAGTTTCGTGCATGCAGATAATTAGTCATCGAGTCTTATTTTGATGTGGTGGCGTCTCCAGTGTCTACTTAAACACGGTTGTTTTATAGCAGGCAATATCTCGAAGCAGATTGGGGTTGTGTATAAGCATTTCCTCCCAAGTACAAGTCCACTTAAACTAGCATTAACATAACTATCATACACCGAAGACTGTCTTAAACACGAAAATGTCATTTGCGAACTGAAGAGAAGATGCGATTTGAGACGGAGAGATGGAGCGCGCGGACCTGCCCATGACTCAGTGCTGCAGCCTTCGGATTTCCTCCAGTTTCTCTCATCCAGACTCCCACACTGACAGCTCATCACATAACCAACAAGCCATTGCAACACTTCACATTACCATGTCACACATTTTGCACTTTCATATAATTACCTACAACAGCTATACGAATAAGTATGTGTGCAATAATCGCACGTACTTCATTTGTATTGCGTGCTTACCACAGCATTAAGAAGATTCGCGTTTTATAATAGGTCACATCATTCTCAACGTACCCGAACTGATTTAAACATTTTTAATAACAAATACATAGAAATTTTGAGTTAAAGATCTGACAATTGCCACCAAGTGCTGATATGCGACCATGAGACGAGCTAATTTTTATATAATACGAGCAACTGACAAGCTAAAAACTATAGGCTATATTAATATATGTTAAATATATATTAAATACATATTAAAATAATTGCCAGATTAGCTTCCAATGAATGTCAAGTGACAAGTCGAAGAACAACAGAGCTTGCCGAATAGAATAAAACAACATCACAACAGATCTGAACGGTAACAGCATTGTTAAAAACTCAACTTACTCTTCAGCGCCTCATCGGTTAGTGTTGTTTCTGTATTTTCTCTGGTCGTTGGCATCAGCTGAGACTATTTTCTCCTCAGAAGTGAAACAGGATAAAATCCTCCTCAGTTCAGCAGCTCCTGACTCAAATCCCGATATTTCTTCTCCACAGACACCTTGCGCGTGCACAGAGAACAAAATTCAAGTATAATATATCCTCCAAGAACGTGTTCTGCCTGTAAAAGGTCCGTTTTCATGGAATAATAAGAGTATTCTTATTTTTTCATAGTGGAGCTCTCTCCTCCTCGCGCGCTGTGCGGACAGATAACGCGCTTCCCTCGCGAGCTCTGGATGATGTGCGCTCAGTCTGTCTCGCGCTCACAAACGCACGCACGCACGCACTGATGCGCTTCATTCCACACCGGACACCGGAAGCGTCCTGTATACGTGTGTGGGTGTATTTCATGTTATCCTACGCTGTTTTCTAGGGCATCCCGAGAAACTGTGTCATCATTGCCACCTAGAAAAGAGAGCCATGTCGAGACAAACTGCTTTGTGCGCTTTATTTGCTGGTAGGTCCTCATTTTAAGAAAAAAACCATCGACCTCTCACAAGTTCCCCAGTGTTTGCTAAGTATATTCAGTTTTTGGTCACTGTAGTGTTGATTTGTGAACGTAAAGATTGATGCTTTGGCTTCTATTTTAGTTGGCAGAGACTGCAAATGGGGAAAAGCAGTGACAGGCTAAAATGAACACTAAACTATACATATTTTAATTTCTGTGTTTGCTCCGACAACGAAAATAGCGCCGATCCAAGCCAAAGCAGAATTAACCCCTTATGAACGAATCAGTAATTTGAATGAATTGGTTGAATGAATGAGTCAATGACTCACTTAAAAACACATAATTTGTCGCCACCTACTGGCGTAACGATTTAACCTGCAAAAACAATCTGTAAAATCCCCATCATCAGGAATGAGCATAGGCGGAGGGTGAACCAACTCCAGGGTAAGGCTAAAAGCAGCAAAATGTATTAAACATAATAAACTCGTCTTTTTAGGCAAGAACCAGGGTGTCATGTAGGCTAAAAAAATGTTTAATGGGACTGAATTTGTATTTAACGTGATTACAATTTAATAAAAACGTTAGAAATTAGGGCTGCACGATAAATCGCATGCGATATTTAACGCGCTTTGTTAGCAACAGACGTAATAGATTTAATTTATTTGTGCAGGGGTATTTTTGTCCGATTTAGTGCCATTTTTGTCCCAAGTCCCCATGGCCAGGGGAAGGCTAAGCCTTACATAAGCTCCGCATATGCGAATGAGCATGACTATAACAAATACCCACAACAGAGTGATACAAACAGTTAAAAGACCCAGTGCTTTTGAATTGTTATATCAGCACTCTTTTAACGCTGTTCGACCTATCAGATTTAAGGACCAGAACTCATTTTCACTTATAGGCTACTCAAACACGGAAATAATTAATTCAAGTATTAAGATAGCTAATCATTTAGGTAATGCTTGTTGATGCCATCAGTGAAAATAATCACAAATTGTCAGTAGCTTTTTCTGCTTAAGACCAAATACTGTAAGTTGATACATCAACATGTATAGACACACAAAAAAGAAAACAAATGTTATAGTTTAATACGTGTATAGAATGGATTCACTATCAACCCAGTTATTTTGTAGTATTCAGTATTTTGGCACTTGTGCTCCAACAGTAACTTTTTACTGGAATCCTTACAAATGGAGGTGGAATATTACAAACATGCCATTTCTTGACCTTGTGCAGAGTGCCAGAAGACGCTGTATTGATTTTTTATAACAAGCCCTGCAAAGAACTCAAACCAGAATATGTTATTCAACTACTCATTATAATGTACAGACCAACCCATAATCCTATTTAAGTTCATTAAAGAGAAATGGCTTAAGTTAATTTACAATCACATAATTAATTTTACCTATATGGATTTATGTGCATTCACGCGCCCTTAATGAGGATTTTCTCATATTCTCTTTTAGCATGTACAATCTGATCAGTGCTGCAATCCGGTTTACCTAGCACACACCTGCTCTCCACTCTCAGCCATCGAGGAAACATTTATTTTTTGCACTGCCTCTTAAATTAACAGCCTCTCAAGCATTTCAAAATAGGCAGAAATGTACAACTTCTCAAGCATTTCAGATCGGTACAATAGATAATATTTTTGGCAGTGAACTGTGATATTACAGATTGATTTTTAATACTTCATCCAATAAAAACGATTTCCTTCCTTTGGTTTCAAGAGAAAAAACAACCAAAATAAAGAAGGGGGGCCCCTATAGGACATAAATCTTTTATCCATGGCTTCCGCATGGGAAAGAGATAAGGCGCGGGAAAACGAAACACTGAAAGGCTCATCTGAATCTCCCAGCAGCTCAGTTCCCCTGAGTGGGCTGATGCACAGACAAATATGCCAGCTCGAAATAATGAAATAACCATCCTCGCTGCTTTGCTCAAAAATAAGCGAATATCTAAATATGTAAATGCCACAACAGTATAAAGAACAGAAAGCACACTCAAACTCGGTCAAGTAAATGCCAGTAACAGTATTCAGATAATGGGACATGAGAAGAATGCCGTTATTGTGGATGTTTTTTATGAAAACATTCATCAAGATACTATCTAAGCCATCTCACTTGACCGTAAACCATTTATTCTATATGTGCAGCTCTATGATGGTATGTTTGAGTATAATTACTCTGTGCATCAAAATCAATGCATAACCTAAAGCGTTACAGTCTCATTTACAGTGTACAACCTGTCATGTAGTGAATCTTTCTTGCATTGTACATTGCAGTGCGATCCTAATCGTGTGACATATCCTATTCCAACTGTCATCTATTTTAGTCACCCTTATTTGGATGAGCCTCAATGTTGTCACTGTCAACAATATGAGTACCAACAAACCCCCAAAACAAACATCAAGTGAAAGTTGGAGAAAGGAAATGTAGGTGTTGGAGAACATGCATGTCATGCGTAACCTGGAAAACAAAAGCCAAACGTCACAAACAGTAAGATTGCAGTGCAAATCAAGATGTGATTGCACTGACTGTGCATATGCATGTCTTTTAATTCAATGACAATGACTAGATAAAGGTCTCTGAGACACTGTATTTAGCAGTATGGACTATAAAACAGAGTTTTTGTGCAAATTGAATTGACTGAATTAATCTTCATAGCATTTTGTTATTACGCCTTGCAGTATGAAAGCATTTCCTTGTACTCTTACTACCATGTCAATTGGGTTTACACACACTAATGGATTGCATTGGTTGTTATGTTGTCTACGCAGACAGTCGTATCATCACTGATTGAAAGCACACAGGTCAGGGCCTCTTTCTAATCTGGCTGATTAGTCAGGGTCTGCGATGAGCTCCCCGCGCCGTACAGACAGCAAACAATGCAACAACAGCTCATCCTTCACGAGCCCTTAGGGACAGCGTCTGACTCTTAGAGCCTGCTGCGCCCTTTGACCTCCAGATCAAGCTACTCAATTACTTTATACCTGCACACAAGGATGGGTGGGGTCAACAATTCAATTAAAGCCAGCAACACACCCACTAATCACATCAGGACTGCCAGAGTTTCATTAGCGCTCAAGAGTCTTCAAAGCCCTGCCTCTGTGTCAGTAAGGGGATTGGCCACCCGCTCTTTCATGCTTTAATTACATTTGAAGTCTTGTTGGCTAAAAAGGCAGGCTCAGTATTATGGTTCTGAGGTTGATGAATGTTATATAAAAACCAAAATGATTTCCAATGGAGAATTTTTAGTTAATATGCAAATTGCATAAAGCACAGACACTGAGAAGTGCAAGAGATGGACATCCTTGTCATATTTCAAAAATCAAAAGAAAGAAATAGGAAATGATATGTTGATTATATGTTGCTTTACAAAGGATTTCAGGATGATTAAGAAAAATGATTCCAAAATTCTCAATAATACAGACAATAATGAACAATTCTTTCAATTCTGAAGTTTTTATCATGCTAAAATGTCTTTATGTCAATTTGACTTAATTCATTATAGTATTTTCTAAGAAAGTACAGTAAAAACTGTATAAGAGCCACCATAATTATTTATTATAATGTATTATAGTGTTTTTTTTTTAACTTTTTTTTTGTTTTAATAACAACAACAATTATTATTAGTAGTAGTAGTATAAATGTGACTTCTATGAGATTTAAATAAATGTTTCCCCAAATTCTCATTAATACATAAAATAATGAAATATTATTTCAATTGAGAAGTATTTATTAATTATGCAAAAAAAACTCTTATACCGCTTTTGTTTTGTTACTGAAATACAGTAAATAAAAAAAAAAACTGTATGAGAAGCTCCATTATTATAACAATAACAAAATTATATAAAAATATGTATTATTATATTTATAATTTTATCACAATAAAAAATCATATTTATCATTATTAATACTTTTGTTGTCACTGTCATCATCATTATTATTATTATTATTATTAACATGACTGGGACATGTTTTTGTGAGATTCACTCAAAGAAAAATTTCTTGGAGGAGTCTGTGTTGATTACAGGGTGACAGAAAGAGGAAGAGAGGACGAGAGGAGGCAGAGCTTCAAGGCAAACAAACTTTTTGAACCTTTGCAAATTTCAAATGAGCTCAGGCTAAATTGAAATTCAAAGAAACAGAGTGGATAAAGAACGCCAGCTGTAGACTGAGAAGTCACTGATGGGGAAAATACTCTGCAGGCTGCCTGCACTCTTCTCAGAGTGATACGGGTGTGAGACACCAAACAAGCATTTGATCATACTGGTTCATCTTTTTGACTCAAGAAACAGAGCTCTAAATAAAGAAACATAGCTTTTATTCACTGAAACAGCACATACATTCATACAACAATCTTATAAAAAACTTTTTTATCACACACAGTAGACCAAATAAGAACTTGGTCACTGAAGCCACAATTAAAATGTACATAATGCATTTTGCATTAGACAAAATATCAAAGAAAGTGGAACTAACTTCACCACCTGGTGTTTTTGTGGTTTGTAATGGATATATAAACTCCTTAAGTTCACACAGGTGTCCTAGCAGAGAAACCAACCACAGGTGTAGAGAATCGCGTTATCTACAGACATGTTTCACGAACCACAAACACAAATTTGTTGTCCAAAATTGAATACTTCTTTACTATATAGTATGCAGAAAACAGTATGTGAAGCATGTAGTATGTCTGAATTTATAGTACTGGAAAAACAGTAGGCGAAAGGTACCAGGATGACCTACTACTTCCATCTGGATTCTGAAGTGTGCATTCGATGGACACTTTTCTATCCCAGCGGGCCACAGAAGAGGATTTATGAATGACAGTGAAGCGACAAAACTGGCGCTGTAGGTCAGATGTAGTGCAGTACATCTGAATTTTAATTCATACTATAGAACATACTTTTTTAAAGGTACGGTATGTAATATTGTCAGCTAGAGGCTGAAATGGGTGCTGCAATGCAAATGCAAAGTATTTCGAAGTGTTTCTCCCACCCCCCTCTTCCTCAGACTCACGCTCACACAGGTTGCCAGATTTGGGTCACACAACAGGAACGAGCGCAATTGACAATGGAAGGCAATGTGCATTACATTGCAAATTGATGAGTTATTTACTGACTAAATGATGTATACTTGTTTTAATATGCTTCTGGTCATAGAGCTTTTGAGACGGATGCTGGGGCTTTTTAGATCAGTAAAATCTGCAATCTCTGACTCCATTTGTTTTCTGGCTTCCATTGCTGCAATAGGTTTTTTTTTTTCACCAACTGGCAACCTGGGGTGTCGAAATGCTATTGGGTAAATCGTCACACATTTTAAAAGTAGAATACATGGCTGTAGCATTGTTTTGCAGAGAAACAAGTATGTGAACTTAGCATGTTTCTTCAAACATATTACAGTATTTTTATGCTTTGTGCTGTCAAAAAATGACATACAGCTACTTGTTCAAATTTAAATGTAGCACACATTTTACACACACCTAAAGTATTGCAGTGTTTTGGGGGGTACGTTCCAATCACCCAATAGTTGGCCATCTTAACTAAGAAACTAAGACCCAAAATTGCAGAAAGTAGAAGATAACACTGATTATGCAATGTATACATTAATATATGACTTCATAGGAAATTAACAGCAATTAAATTACACAGGACTATAAGCAATCGCACACTTTTTCATCAAAAGCCAAACGTCACAAACAGTAAGATTGCAGTGCAAATCAAGATGTGATTGCACTGACTGTGCATATGCATGTCTTTTAATTCAATGACAATGACTAGATAAAGGTCTCTGAGACACTGTATTTAGCAGTATGGACTATAAAACAGAGTTTTTGTGCAAATTGAATTGACTGAATTAATCTTCATAGCATTTTGTTATTACGCCTTGCAGTATGAAAGCATTTCCTTGTACTCTTACTACCATGTCAATTGGGTTTACACACACTAATGGATTGCATTGGTTGTTATGTTGTCTACGCAGACAGTCGTATCATCACTGATTGAAAGCACACAGGTCAGGGCCTCTTTCTAATCTGGCTGATTAGTCAGGGTCTGCGATGAGCTCCCCGCGCCGTACAGACAGCAAACAATGCAACAACAGCTCATCCTTCACGAGCCCTTAGGGACAGCGTCTGACTCTTAGAGCCTGCTGCGCCCTTTGACCTCCAGATCAAGCTACTCAATTACTTTATACCTGCACACAAGGATGGGTGGGGTCAACAATTCAATTAAAGCCAGCAACACACCCACTAATCACATCAGGACTGCCAGAGTTTCATTAGCGCTCAAGAGTCTTCAAAGCCCTGCCTCTGTGTCAGTAAGGGGATTGGCCACCCGCTCTTTCATGCTTTAATTACATTTGAAGTCTTGTTGGCTAAAAAGGCAGGCTCAGTATTATGGTTCTGAGGTTGATGAATGTTATATAAAAACCAAAATGATTTCCAATGGAGAATTTTTAGTTAATATGCAAATTGCATAAAGCACAGACACTGAGAAGTGCAAGAGATGGACATCCTTGTCATATTTCAAAAATCAAAAGAAAGAAATAGGAAATGATATGTTGATTATATGTTGCTTTACAAAGGATTTCAGGATGATTAAGAAAAATGATTCCAAAATTCTCAATAATACAGACAATAATGAACAATTCTTTCAATTCTGAAGTTTTTATCATGCTAAAATGTCTTTATGTCAATTTGACTTAATTCATTATAGTATTTTCTAAGAAAGTACAGTAAAAACTGTATAAGAGCCACCATAATTATTTATTATAATGTATTATAGTGTTTTTTTTTAAACTTTTTTTTTGTTTTAATAACAACAACAATTATTATTAGTAGTAGTAGTATAAATGTGACTTCTATGAGATTTAAATAAATGTTTCCCCAAATTCTCATTAATACATAAAATAATGAAATATTATTTCAATTGAGAAGTATTTATTAATTATGCAAAAAAAACTCTTATACCGCTTTTGTTTTGTTACTGAAATACAGTAAATAAAAAAAAAAACTGTATGAGAAGCTCCATTATTATAACAATAACAAAATTATATAAAAATATGTATTATTATATTTATAATTTTATCACAATAAAAAATCATATTTATCATTATTAATACTTTTGTTGTCACTGTCATCATCATTATTATTATTATTATTATTAACATGACTGGGACATGTTTTTGTGAGATTCACTCAAAGAAAAATTTCTTGGAGGAGTCTGTGTTGATTACAGGGTGACAGAAAGAGGAAGAGAGGACGAGAGGAGGCAGAGCTTCAAGGCAAACAAACTTTTTGAACCTTTGCAAATTTCAAATGAGCTCAGGCTAAATTGAAATTCAAAGAAACAGAGTGGATAAAGAACGCCAGCTGTAGACTGAGAAGTCACTGATGGGGAAAATACTCTGCAGGCTGCCTGCACTCTTCTCAGAGTGATACGGGTGTGAGACACCAAACAAGCATTTGATCATACTGGTTCATCTTTTTGACTCAAGAAACAGAGCTCTAAATAAAGAAACATAGCTTTTATTCACTGAAACAGCACATACATTCATACAACAATCTTATAAAAAACTTTTTTATCACACACAGTAGACCAAATAAGAACTTGGTCACTGAAGCCACAATTAAAATGTACATAATGCATTTTGCATTAGACAAAATATCAAAGAAAGTGGAACTAACTTCACCACCTGGTGTTTTTGTGGTTTGTAATGGATATATAAACTCCTTAAGTTCACACAGGTGTCCTAGCAGAGAAACCAACCACAGGTGTAGAGAATCGCGTTATCTACAGACATGTTTCACGAACCACAAACACAAATTTGTTGTCCAAAATTGAATACTTCTTTACTATATAGTATGCAGAAAACAGTATGTGAAGCATGTAGTATGTCTGAATTTATAGTACTGGAAAAACAGTAGGCGAAAGGTACCAGGATGACCTACTACTTCCATCTGGATTCTGAAGTGTGCATTCGATGGACACTTTTCTATCCCAGCGGGCCACAGAAGAGGATTTATGAATGACAGTGAAGCGACAAAACTGGCGCTGTAGGTCAGATGTAGTGCAGTACATCTGAATTTTAATTCATACTATAGAACATACTTTTTTAAAGGTACGGTATGTAATATTGTCAGCTAGAGGCTGAAATGGGTGCTGCAATGCAAATGCAAAGTATTTCGAAGTGTTTCTCCCACCCCCCTCTTCCTCAGACTCACGCTCACACAGGTTGCCAGATTTGGGTCACACAACAGGAACGAGCGCAATTGACAATGGAAGGCAATGTGCATTACATTGCAAATTGATGAGTTATTTACTGACTAAATGATGTATACTTGTTTTAATATGCTTCTGGTCATAGAGCTTTTGAGACGGATGCTGGGGCTTTTTAGATCAGTAAAATCTGCAATCTCTGACTCCATTTGTTTTCTGGCTTCCATTGCTGCAATAGGTTTTTTTTTTTCACCAACTGGCAACCTGGGGTGTCGAAATGCTATTGGGTAAATCGTCACACATTTTAAAAGTAGAATACATGGCTGTAGCATTGTTTTGCAGAGAAACAAGTATGTGAACTTAGCATGTTTCTTCAAACATATTACAGTATTTTTATGCTTTGTGCTGTCAAAAAATGACATACAGCTACTTGTTCAAATTTAAATGTAGCACACATTTTACACACACCTAAAGTATTGCAGTGTTTTGGGGGGTACGTTCCAATCACCCAATAGTTGGCCATCTTAACTAAGAAACTAAGACCCAAAATTGCAGAAAGTAGAAGATAACACTGATTATGCAATGTATACATTAATATATGACTTCATAGGAAATTAACAGCAATTAAATTACACAGGACTATAAGCAATCGCACACTTTTTCATGAATGAAAAGTTTGGATCAAAGAAATGGCCTATTAAAGTGGCATTTTTATTTCATGTCATGTTTTAAGTGTGGCTTAAACATATTTAATTGGCTTAAATACTTTTTGGGGCTGCTGTACCTGTTAAATACCCAGAGAGGAAAGAGAGCGGGAACATAAGAGAAATAAGACGGACAGTAATTTCACTGATGATTGAGCGTGAAGCTTCCCATCATCTCATGAAATGATGGCTCCTGTGGATCAGTCACTCTGAACTCTTCACTCAAACAGCTGTGGGGTTTGACAGCTGGATTTCGGGATGTGAGAATGACATGTTGTCTCTTTTCACAAGGAATTAAGATGCAGATTAAATATAGACAAAATGCTGTGTGCCACACCACCAAAATAAGATCCTTCGGTGCCCAAAACCTCACATCGACCCATAAATGAAATAAACTCTTGTCACCTCACATGAAACATGCCATTGGAGGGCATAAACTAACTGCTCGCGCTCTAAATCCAACTCTCTGATTATTTTATAGCTGATGTCTTGGGAATCACTGTTCCTTCACGACAGTAGGAGTCCCAAAGCGGTTAATCTCCTCTGGTCTTATTTGTCATTGAAAAATTACTGTCCTCACAATGCTGCTTTATGCACTTAAAGCTGCAGTGTGTCATTTTGCACTACTAGCAGCACCAAATGGATTCGCAACCATAATGAATAAATAATGTCCAAAGAGGTTTTCCAAACACTCCTCCAACCTGACATTTTTAAAATAATAATTATTACAATTTTTGAATTGGGTTGCTTTTATTCTTATGTGTTTTGACTGGACTGAGCCACATAGAATTTTGGTGCAACTTTGTTACGATGACAATAAAGTAAATTTAAATCTAAATTTTTTTAGACAAACACATAACCCACCCTAAAGTCACACTATTATTAGGACAATTACATATGCACTGACCTCATAGGGCTAGAAGTATACTTTTACGCTTATAGTCTTGTGAAACAAGTTATGCGACATTCTGTCATTAAACAACAAATATGTGATGTGATGAAACATTGTGGAAAGTGTTTGAAATTAATTTGAATGATTAACTGATCAATTTGAACTCAACTCTACAAAAATACCAGCCATTCAGAACTTTTACCAGGCAAACAAAATATCAAATAAACAATCAAAATCACAACTTACCACGAGATATTATATAGATATTATATATTTATTAAATATATTTAATATTTTACATATACATGTGACCCTGGACCACAAAAGCAGTCTTAAGTCGCTGGGGTATATTTGTAGCAATAGCCAAAAATACACTGTATGGGTCAAAATTATTGATTTTTCTTTTATGCCAAAAATCATTACACACTTTTTCATTAATGAAAAGTTTGGATCAAAGAAATGGCCTATTAAAGTGGCATTTTTATTTCATGTCATGTTTTAAGTGTGGCTTAAACATATTTAATTGGCTTAAATACTTTTTGGGGCTGCTGTACCTGTTAAATACCCAGAGAGGAAAGAGAGCGGGAACATAAGAGAAATAAGACGGACAGTAATTTCACTGATGATTGAGCGTGAAGCTTCCCATCATCTCATGAAATGATGGCTCCTGTGGATCAGTCACTCTGAACTCTTCACTCAAACAGCTGTGGGGTTTGACAGCTGGATTTCGGGATGTGAGAATGACATGTTGTCTCTTTTCACAAGGAATTAAGATGCAGATTAAATATAGACAAAATGCTGTGTGCCACACCACCAAAATAAGATCCTTCGGTGCCCAAAACCTCACATCGACCCATAAATGAAATAAACTCTTGTCACCTCACATGAAACATGCCATTGGAGGGCATAAACTAACTGCTCGCGCTCTAAATCCAACTCTCTGATTATTTTATAGCTGATGTCTTGGGAATCACTGTTCCTTCACGACAGTAGGAGTCCCAAAGCGGTTAATCTCCTCTGGTCTTATTTGTCATTGAAAAATTACTGTCCTCACAATGCTGCTTTATGCACTTAAAGCTGCAGTGTGTCATTTTGCACTACTAGCAGCACCAAATGGATTCGCAACCATAATGAATAAATAATGTCCAAAGAGGTTTTCCAAACACTCCTCCAACCTGACATTTTTAAAATAATAATTATTACAATTTTTGAATTGGGTTGCTTTTATTCTTATGTGTTTTGACTGGACTGAGCCACATAGAATTTTGGTGCAACTTTGTTACGATGACAATAAAGTAAATTTAAATCTAAATTTTTTTAGACAAACACATAACCCACCCTAAAGTCACACTATTATTAGGACAATTACATATGCACTGACCTCATAGGGCTAGAAGTATACTTTTACGCTTATAGTCTTGTGAAACAAGTTATGCGACATTCTGTCATTAAACAACAAATATGTGATGTGATGAAACATTGTGGAAAGTGTTTGAAATTAATTTGAATGATTAACTGATCAATTTGAACTCAACTCTACAAAAATACCAGCCATTCAGAACTTTTACCAGGCAAACAAAATATCAAATAAACAATCAAAATCACAACTTACCACGAGATATTATATAGATATTATATATTTATTAAATATATTTAATATTTTACATATACATGTGACCCTGGACCACAAAAGCAGTCTTAAGTCGCTGGGGTATATTTGTAGCAATAGCCAAAAATACACTGTATGGGTCAAAATTATTGATTTTTCTTTTATGCCAAAAATCATTAGAATATTTTGTCAAGATCATGTTCCATGAAGATATTTTGTAAATTTCCTACTGTAAATATATCAAAATTAAATTTTTGATTAGTAATATGCATTGCTAAGAACTTCATTTGGACGAATTTAAAGGTTTTGATTTTTTTGCACCCTCAGATTCCAGATTTTCAAATAGTTGTATCTCGGCCAAATATTGTCTTCTCCTAACAAACCACACATCAATGGAAAGCTTATCTATTCAGCTTTCATGTGATGTATAAATCCCAATTTTGAAAAATGTTACGCTTATGACTGGTTTTGTGGTCCAGGGTCACATATTTATTATCGTATTAAAATATATTTATTGCAAATCCACTCACAAATCCATTAAAAAAGCCAAACCCATTCTCACTCTCAAAGCATCTGATGAAATCAATGAAAATACTGAAAATCATGTCCCAAAATATCATGATGATAAAATTATGCCACAATATAATTTCATGATGATAGAATGCAGACATCATTGTGTAACAGTGTTCATGCTAATTAGACTTTATCGAAATGAAGACAGCCCTAATTGATCAATATTCAGAACGGTTTGTTGTACTTTTCATAGTAAATACTTCTGAATGATAACCTGAAAATACATTAACTGTTTTTAATCAAGTCAGATATGTTATTTAATATGATTAAATGTACACCGTGTTAAACAAAAAGTCATTTTTATAGGTCAGATCAAGTAGAAGTAGCTCCATGTTGTTACGTTTGATAGTGTAATAAAGGACAATGAGCATTTGTGTCTTTTGTAGCCTATTGTTGATTACATCATCAAACTTTGGCCATTTTCTCTCCTGTCAGACTCTCACTAATGCACCAGCCGTCATTTCACACTAGAGTTTTCTTCCTGAGCTATTTTCTGTGCGCCCTTAGCAGCTCAGAAATGGGTTCTGTCTCACTGACTTCGTTAATAATCGTAATTATCTGCATGTCTCGTTTATCCTCTCTCTCTCTCAGCGTTCCCTCAGCCGATCAGGTTTCTGACGTCATGTTGTGTGGCTGAGCACTGGGAGTTTCTCTTTCGCCCTCTATCCAAACCTGTGCATGATAGAAAAAAGATATCAAACTGGTTAATTTTTAATCTCTTGAATGCAAAGCCGTGTCTCTTGAATGGCCTCAGATTGGATAACTCGTGCAAGGCTCTGGAGATTACTGCTGGATGATGGGTATGATTACAGGTCAAAAGAAAACAAGCTTCTGTCAAAGCACCGCAGTTGCACATACTGTCTGTCTGCAATCAGAATGCGTCACTGGCTGCTTCATGCTGGAGAACACGCTGTCTGAGCTGACATATGACAGCTGTCTGTATTTCTGTTTCCCAGCACAAACCAGAAAAGCAACCCATAGCAAAATGTCAGGACAAAAATCAAGAAATCTAAGTGTCTTCTTTCAAATGCTGCAGTTCACACTCTTAAAAATGACTGCTTTTGTTTTTAACTCAAGCAACTAATACAGAATAGATTAAAATACAAATATAATCCTTTAAAATTTTTGGTCTCATCTTTTCATTAACATAAATAACATTAACGGGAAGTTGTGGCCTAATGGTTAGAGAGTCGGACTCGTAACCCAAAGGTTGCGGGTTCGAGTCTCGTACAGGCAGGGATTGTAGGTGGGGGGAGTGAATGTACAGCGCTCTCTCCACCTTCAATACCACGACTGAAGTGC
>NW_015539929.1:819809-849225 GCF_001515605.1 Sinocyclocheilus anshuiensis
ATTCCAAGTATGGGTCACCATACTTGGCCACATGTCAGGTGCAATGAAAGCATTTTCAGGAGAATGAAATATGTGCAAAGATGTTAGTAATAAAGCATAATGTCTGTGTAGCTCTTTCCCATCAACTGTCAAACTTTCAATGAAATCAACAAACAATTTATTCAGTTTATTGTTATTCTTTTCATGACAGGCCAGGTGTATAAAAACACATGAAATTTAGCTCCTGCAAACATGGCACAACAAACAGGCCTATAATCAGAGAATGACAATGCCAGCAAGCCATAAACAATAAATACAAAGCATCATATATGACATAGGCCTGAAAAGATGAACGATACATGAGAAACATGTATTTACAGTAAGTTTTATAAGATATTTTTGTTTGAACAGATTCAAAAATAATATATATGCAAAACAGCATGCATGCATTTTTTATAAATTATACTCCAAATTTCATAAATTATAAATATCACATCAAATTACAACTTTCAATCTTAAAGTTCCAGCAGGAATCATCTAAGAAGTTCATTTAATGTAGGAAAAAATACAGTAATTTAATACACATTCAACTGTGAACGCTGTATTTGCTGTCTGTATATTGTGAATATTGTTATATGGTTCACAAGAGTAAATTAAAAACACTTATCTAAAAAAGATTTCAAGTAAATTAAATCAAAATTGACAGTATTCATTTTTATTTAATTTCTATCCTTTTTTCCCCAAAATACTTTTTTTCTTAACGAATATCCTGTTTCACTTGGACATGAATCAAATTAAAGAAATAAAGTGGATTGCAAACAGAATTTCACATTGACTTTGTTCAGCTTTAATCCAAATCCATGCACTTCATGTGTTACTTCTATGAGGTTAAGAAAATGTACTTGCACAGCAATATTTTCAAACATAAACGATGAAACTTTCACCTTTTCAATATGCAAATGATTTGCATTGAGAGAGATAAAAAGAGCAAGTGAGAGAGAGAAGTACATATTTCTCCCGTCCTCAGTCTGTATGTGAATACAACACACATACATACCGTGCTCTCCAAATTGCTGACTTTATCATTTCATTTCTGCACTGGAAAAATAGCTAGGATGATAAAACCTCCCACTATCTGAATCAGACAGGTGTAGCCTATTCAACAGAGAGAGAGAGAGGGACAGAGATGATTGTTTTTGTAATGTTACAATTCTCTTAAGATTGAAAGCCAGTGCGGTGAGTGACAGCCAGCTATTTATGTCGGTCCTGGACTGTACGGCACACACACATTAATAAGCACATGCAGCTCCGCGTCCACTCACTCATGCACAGAGATCAGCTACACACGGCTGCCAGCACGGCAGGCAAATCTCACCGTGTCTCACATTACACTTATTTGCAAGATTTCACCTCTCTCCTCACAAACAAATCTGGCTTGTCGAATAACAATATGTCAATAAGGCCACTGGCTGCAAAGACTCCCTACTGCGTAAATGTCTTTATCAGTAGTAAACAACTCAGTATGTGTTAGTGATAAATTCTGAGTTTGACTTTAAGAGATTTAAATGTTCTTATCACAATTGTTAAGAGATTAAAATAAGAACATTGAATCAAGTTATTTGAAAGTGTATAATTATAATGAAATTAAATACAGCAAAAGCATTATATATATATATATATATATATAATTTTAGATAATTATTGATATATAATTAATTCTTTTACTATATACATTACTACATTTATATAGAAATGCTTTATGTAAAAACCTATAAATTATATTTATTATATGACATTATTAATTACATTTTATATAATTAATTCTATTACTATATAAATTACAAAATGTATACATGTATATATAAAAATGTTACAAATGCTTTATGTGAATATAATTATATATTTTATGGTGATTTAAATGGTGATTTAATATTGTGTGTGCGTGTGTGTGTGTATGTAAAATAAATATTTAAAATAAATTGTGTGTGTGTAAAATAAATATTTAAATCTCCATTAACTATTAAACTTATCATAAACATGCTCAAACAAAAATAAACACACAGTATAAATGTATTTTTTGTAACGTGTAATGCACATAATGCACGGAGTGGCTTATGTTGGTCTTTCTAAATCATAGTTTTATCTATATCAGCATTGAGATGATGTAACATACATTGCAATTATCAAAATGATGCAAGCAAGGTCACAAGCCCACAGTCATTTACTCGTATCACTGCTTTCACATGATCCACAGTGGCAATGCTGAGACAGGAGCTGGACAAGCGTCCCCTACGACGTCCGGCCAAACCCAGAGCCACACGAACAGATGGCCTCCCCCAGGACAATGCCTCCAATGGGATGTGCGCTGGGCAAGAGGAGGAAAAAAAACGCTAATATTAGACATACTTGAGCATTTCTGAAGGTACCGGCATTAACAGATGGCAACAGAGCTCTGACTCACGGCATGAACACAGAACGATGGCACAAGTCTCTCTAAGATGATACGCCCTGCGAGAGCGAGAGAGCTGGAGCCATGAGTGAGATCTCTCAATGGAGCATGTCCAGAGAGCGACGCTTCCCTCTCCTCATGTTCAAAAACTTCCCTACAGCATGCTCAAAATCCTCCACAAATACCTCCTAGAAACATCTTCTACCAAATAAACTATTCACATTGTTCATGTCACTATGCCAAGATGTTTGTATGGAAGCGTGTCACCCGTGTGAGCGCCAACATGTCTACTCTGCATATGCTATGGCTCTGATTAATCAATTTCATTTCAAATAACACGGAATACTTTATTTGAAGCCTTTATATATAATGCATTATAAAGTAGAAGTAATCCACATGACTCCAGTCCAACAATTAATATCTCGTGAAGTGAAAAGCTGCGTGTTTGTAAGAAACAAATTCATCAAGATGTTTTAAACCCTCCATGAGTCCATAATAAAGCTTCCTCCAGTCAAAAAAGTCCATCCCCTGTTGCCTCTCACATCAAAATCGAGCCACATATTTGTTCAGAGCTGTTTTGGCTTGTAAATGGTGCTTGATCTGTGCAGAGTTCTCTCGATTCAGATAAGATGACTTTTTCACTGGAGAAAACAGTATTATGGATAGAGGACTCATATTTTAGTTGTTTGATTTGAAGATAAAAACATCTTAATGATGGATTTTTTTCTCACAAACACGCAGCTTTTGGCTTCTCAAGACATTAACTGATGGACTGGAGTGGTGTGGATTACTTGTGGATTATTGTGATGTTTTTATCAGCTGTTTGGACTCTCATTCTGACGGCACCCATTCACTGCAGAGCATCCATTGCTTAGCAAGTTATGTAATGCTACATTTCTCCAAATCTGTTCTGATGATGAAACAAACTGATCTACATCATGGATGGTCTGAGGGTGATTATATATTCAGCAAATTGTCATTTTTGTATTAACTATTCCTTTAAAACCCATGACAATAACCAATTTCAGATGTAACAAATCTGCAAATATAATGCAGTTTAACTGTGCCTTCATATTTTTAAAATGAAGTTATATAAGGCATTACAACATATATTATAAATACCTTTATGATGCATTATTGTAAGTCCTCAAGTAAAGTGTTGCTCAATATTTTATGTTTTCACAAGACATGTTTTGTTCCTGTGCAAAACTCGCCACCAGTGTGCATTTGCTGATTGCAGCAAATGTTTTTTTTAGTTCAGCCTTAGCAAACACCACACTTTCTCTGGAAAAGTCTTATAAATATGAACAACTGAAGACTTACAGCATGTTGGACTGCTGCCATTGATAATTATGGTCTCCATGTCAAGAGGATGTATTCTAGTCATATTCGATGTTCACTTAAACGTTCACATTATTTAAATGGATTTTAGCCGAATCATATCTGCATTGCTAGCTGATCCCAATTCCATAGAATAATTGGACAATCATCATCTAAAAGTTTTGTCTAGCGGCCGACATTATCAAAATGACAAAAGGAATTTTGGAACATGCCAGTCTCTGAAGAATCACAGCCGTCTCCCAGTATGTCTATTAGCCAAAGACACGCTGCTTTACTGCATCTACAAAAACACATGCACTCGTTCTCTAGTTCTACTTTGACCGTGACATGCACAGGACAACAACTGAATAATGTCCAGATATCTTAAATTTATAACATTGTTGCTGCAGCCGTAGGCAATGACATTTCAAGGTTTTGCTCTTGTCTGTGTGTTCTGATAAAGAGAACACAGATACAACAGATCCACACACAATATCTTAATAGAGTCTTATCTGGGTACACTGAGAATTCTCCCCATAACGCCATCAAATGCGGTATGTGGAAGCGAAAAAAATTATAACTTTATTACTAGATTTATTCATGGCACTGGTATTTAAGCAATTTTTAATAGTGCCTTCAAGCATTCTTACAGAAAAGAACTATTACTATTGCTCATATTATACAGAGAAATAAAATAAAATAAAATAAAATAACATTAAATAAAATAACATTAAATTAAATAACATTAAATTAAATAAAATAACATAACATAACATAACATAACATAACATTACATTACATTACATTACATTACATTACATTACATAAAATAAAATAAAATAAATTAAAAACTTTATGAAGTTCTGAGTCTTACCATTTTCAATAACAGGGCAATAAAACAGGCATGGTGGACCTCAAAACATATTTAATGACCAGAATTATAGAAAATTATACTGTAGACCAGAACCATAGAAAATGTTTACTTTTGCCTTCAGGAAAACATAACTATATTGCTTATATTATATAAAGAACCAAATCTGTAATTAAATTTAAAAAAATAATAAAATAAAATAAAACCATATTTGAGGACCAGAATTTCAGAGAGAATTTTAGTGTCTTCAAGAAAGTATAACTTATTATTATTATTGCTATTACACATATTATGTAGAGGACCAAATCTGCCAAATAAAATTTTTGTAAATTAAATAGAAATAAAAAATTTAATTAAAATTAAAAAATGAACTAATAAAACAAATCAAAACAAAATTCAATTCAATTCAATTAAATTAAATTCAATATTCAAAGTTCTTAGACATAGCTTTTTCACCAGGACAGTAAAACTGGTGCAGAAGAGCCTCAAAACCATATCCATATGCAGTAGATCAAATTGCAGGGTTGGTTTTTTTTTTGCTTTGGCTAACAAGCAACCACATAGCAAAGCCCTAGCAAACATTTAGCATAAAAACACCTAAAACACCTTAGCGATAAAAAAGCATCCTGGCAACCACCCATAACACCCTAGAATCAGTCAAGCAGCACTCATATTTCCCTCAGAAAATAAGATGTAAAAATATAATTTCTTACAAACTCTCCCACACACAGTGTTAATCAGCATACGGCCGTCACTGTGCTCTGAATCCGCTGAGGAAATACAAAAGCACACATGTGGGAGAGCTCTGGCCAAGGGCACTCGCAAAGTTTCTCAAAAGACATTAGTAATCTACTTAGACAGGTAATAGAGTTGCAGCCCAAGCATGTGATTATGATCACATTAATGTACAGCTCTCCACAGTCTATTAAAGACATTCAAAGAGTGTGTCGAGAGCTTAATGTACTGCACCTCTGACCGCATCCGTATATACTCTCACCAGCAGCCAGACACCAGTGTGTGAAGGAGGCAGCGTTTTACCAAGTGCATTTGCAATTAAATAAAATGAAATACTTAACCTTAAACTTCATATTTAATATGCCATTGTTTGTTAAAGGCTGAGAATATTATGCAAGACTACAGGTTATGTTTAAGTACTCAGAGCAGATCAGGGTGTTCATGTGGGCTGAAGTGTCTTGATGAGATTTTGTATTTTTCTAATCAATAATCTCACTGTGTTTATTCGACGACCATGGGTCACTCAGAACTAACAAAGGTTCAACTGTATCTGTCATCCAGAGTGTCTGTCTTTGTTTTTCTCTCACATTCAGTAGGATGTAAATCAATTTGAGTGCAAACTGCAACCATGAGGCCAATTTCCTGACTTCACTGAAATGTTTTTCAGCATGTCTTATTTTATATTAAAATTATAAGCAGACGTACTGTGCTTCTTTTTATATTCTGATTTTATGTGTACCATTCACCATTTGGGGCTTATAAGAGTTTTGTTTTAAATGAAGTCTCTTCTGTTCACCAAGGCTGCATTTATTTGGTCAAAAATACAGTAAAAATAGTAATGTTGTGAAATATTTATTATCTATCGCATGCATCACATAATCAAAGTTGGTGTGAATTATTAATCTACATTGTTCTCATTAAACCATATTTCGACTTGGCCAGTAAGCAACAGGAACTTTTTTGCCACATTTGTGGCGATGAGTTCTGCGTGAATATTTTGTTCACCAGAAATGTAAAAACCTAGTTTTTAAGAATAGAATGAAGGAATGCAGAATTCCACAGATATCCCACTTGCTGCACCAACAGCCTTGATCCTGAGTTTTAATTACATATCAGGCAATTAAATGTACCGACAGAGAGAGAGAGTGAAGGTGAAAGAGGGAAAGAGGGAAAGTGTGTGTGTTGAAATGTGTCTCTGTTTGACAGGTGGTTGAAAAATAAGAGGGAAGGATGACATGAGCTGACCAGCAAAGTCATTTCACAGGCAAAACAAGTTGGTGCATTTAGATGAAAACTACAAACCTTAATTTTTCTTTGGAATAACATGCACTGGTGAATGATTCAGTATAAGACAAAAATAAATACTAATAAATATATCCTAATGATACTAATAATTTATCTTAGTCAAGATTAAATAAAAATACATATAATAGTTTAATCTTGACTAATCCACAAAAACATTTCTGCCAATTATATATAAATATAAATATAAAGAAATGCTAGAAAATATGTAGATATAACACACATGTTGGCTTTTTCTATGCCATAACCTTCCTGTGGTATTATTATTATTATTAAAATAATTAATATTTTAATAATAATAATTTTTAAACATTTTATAAATACTGTAACTCATAAGATTGTAAAGTAATAACTATAAAATAACTTCAAATAAATAAATAACTTCAAGATGAAGTCATCCACAAAAAAAAAAAATTCTGTTAAAATATATGGAATATAACGATTTGTTGTAAAATGCTAGAAACTATTTGTGACCCTGGAGCACAAAACCAGTCTTAAGTCGCTGGGGTATATTTGTAGCAATAGCCAAAAAAACATTGCATGGGTCAAAATTATCAATTTTTTTAATGCCAAAAATCATTAGGATATTAAGTAAAGATCATGTTCCATGAAGATATTTTGTAAATTTCCTACCGTAAATGTATCAAAACTGAATTTTTGATTAGTAACATGCATTGCTAAGGACTTACTTTGGACAACTTTAAAGGCGATTTTCTCAATATTTTGATTTTTTTTTGCACCCTTAGATTCCAGATTTTCAAATAGTTGTATCTCGGCCAAACATTGTCCTATCCTAATAAACCATACATCAATGGAAAGCTTATTTATTCAGCTTTCAGAAGACGTTTAAATCTCAATTTTGACAAATTGACCCTTATGGCTGGTTTTGTGGTCCAGGGTCACATTTAAATATAACTGTGTCATAATTTGGCATTTTCTGTGCTATAACCTGCCAGTGCCTGTAAAGCAAGATCAGATTAGTCCAAAATACAGACTAAACAAACACTGAAATTCTGTAGAGGAGCAGATAGCACTGATATAACAAAGGATTGTGTTAAAAAGCAATAAGACAAAGCAATTAATCAGAGTGCAGGCAAATAAACAAATAAAGTGTCTTTTCACTTAGTGAATTAGCGAGGTGTTAATGACTTTGGCAGTTTCTCAGCCCTGGCAGCAAGCGCACTATAATATCGCTCTCACATTTGTAAAAACACGAAAAATGAGCCGTACCATTACTCACATCGTCATGGTGATGCGTCAAGTCTGTTAATGTAATATGTTTACGTGATTAAAATATTGAGAGACATCTTGCTTGGCCAAGAAAACCCTTAAATAAATAAGCCGCATATGGTGCATTAAGTCAGCGAGACACTGATGAGTTATTCCATCTGCCTGTCACACCTTACATGCAGCAGCAAATAAAACACATCCAAATCTCCTCGCGGCGAGAGCAGGTGCGTCTCCGTCTAATGGACGGCTTTATCGTGAGGAGACGAGGACGAGGGCGCCCATTAGAGCTGGACAGACAGAGGCATAATGAGACGTAAGCTGCTGTCAGAGGTCAGGCGCAGAGGTCAAACACTATTACAGAACTCTGATTCTCTGCACTTGGACTTTGCACTCTGCTGTTTTTCTGAGTATGATTTGAATGAGCGAATTAAGATTTTTAAACAGCAAAAATGAGACCTTTCAAACGAGGCAACGACACGCTGCAGGTTCATGAATATTTAGTGACGATAGGAGAGTGTGTGATGACGACGGCCGATCTAGCTGGGAGGGGATTCATTTAAACAGCTTTATGAGAAAATCATGCTTTAACCCTGTAATAATATGAAATCTAAAATAATAAAAATATGGCGCTCATGCTTGATAAAACACATCCGTTTTATTTTAGAGTTCCAAAATTAAGAAAAATACACAATTTGTTGCAGATGCTGATATTTATATGGACAAAAAGTAAGATGAAATTCTGAAAGCTTGCAATGTACATTTTTGACATAACATGCATGTAATATCAGTCATCACTCTATATGTCCAATAATATGTTTTAGTAAGATGATATTTGAATGCTTAGTTTTACGATCAAAACATTTAAAGGGTTAGTTCACCCAAAACTGAAAATTCTGTCATTAATTACTCACTCTCGTGTTGTTCGAAACCTGTAAGACCTTCGTTATGCAATACAATGACAACTGAGACATGAACAAATAAACATCATGATGATCATATTTGAGAGTCACATCGAAACATGATTTTTCTTAAAAATTGTTTGGATTATCAAGTAAAGCTAAGTTGCTTAAGTCCAGTAAGTGTTCATTTTGAAATATTTCTAACAAAGTCATTTTTACATTTACATAAAGATTTGATAGCAAAAAGACCACAAGCTGAAGGTGGATGTTTGTAAAATTCAAATTAAAGGCCTTTTACTTGCTACAAAATGATGAACTATCAATCAGACAACATGTAGATTGTGTGCAACAGCAAAAGCTTAGATCATGTTAATTAAGTAGAAAACACCAGGACCCAAATAATTAAAACAAACATTTAAAATCATCTGAATTACATTATACATCTTTGTCCAGTGTTGTTTCAGAAAATCTTTTTATTTTTTGTGCACTGTAAAAGACAAAGTCATACAGGACGTGAAGGTTAGTAAACAACGACCAAATGTTCATTTTGGGGATCTGTTTAACTACATTTTTTTTTTAGTGGTGTGACAGTAGCTCACCTGTTCTCAAATATTGTAGCTTTTGTAATAATACACTTTTTCCCTGTGCTGATCTGTGGTTTAACCTGCCTGTGGCTGTAAAGCAAATCCAAAATGTTGAACAAACAATGACATTTTGAAGAAATCTGCTGAACTTTCGGCAAAGAAGCAGCTACATGCAGACCAAAGGATTATATTAAAAAGCAACACAAAATGATGAATCCGAATGCAGATGAATAAAAAAAAAAATCACTTATTGAATTAGTGAGGTGTTAATGACTTTGGCAGCTTCTCAGCACTGGTATTGTTGTATGACAAATACTGCATCACTTTTTTCACATGACATTCTTTTAAAACAAAAATCAACAATGCTATCTTATTACATCTCTCTCAATTAGCTTTGAGAAGTCAAATTCATATTAGCAAACTGCTTTCAATTCAATGAAAAAAATATGTAAAAAAAAATCATATTTTGATTACAAACATGAATAGCCAGTGTTGGCAGAGTAACTTGTAGTGTCGTGCAAAACACTACATTCATATGTCTACATTCAACTGTGAGTAGCTTTTAGCTTGACAGGCTACCATTTAAAGTAATTTTACTGTAAGTACACAGAGACACAAGTAAACAAGGTTTGTCTTCAGGATGATAGGAAAGTGTTTTACACAAGAGTATGAACTCAAATCTTCAGACTCAAAATGACTTCTGTATCGGATGAGGAAAAGAGAGGCCAGACGGAGAAAAGTAAATTGATGAAATCACAACACGTGGTGCCACCGTTCAATCAAAAGACATCAAGTGGTTTTCATGCCAATTCTTACTCTAGAATCGACATGCACATCAGCTACACCAACAATATTTGAGCTGAAGCAAAATGTACGATAGCATTTTAATCCAGCGTTTTTAGAGGTGACAGTTTTGGAGAGGTTTCTCAATCACACAAGCAGAATCTGTACTTACATGACTGGAAATATCTGCCTACGTGTGACTCTGTACACTCACACCAGGGTTATTATAGTTAACTAAAACTAAAACTAAACAAAAAAAGAAACATTATTGTTACTTGAAATAAAATGGTAACTGATATAAATTAAAATACCAAAAAAAAAGTTGCCGTGATGTAATAAAATAATTAAATCTGAAAAAAAAATAATTAAAACTATACCGACATATTAAAAAAACAAAAAAAACAAACAAAAACTAAAATTAAAATGAAATCTGAAAATTCTAATTCATAAAAAAAAAAAAAAAACTATAATAGCATTTCAGTGATGCTAAAATAACACCGAATCACACAAAAACACCTGCTCTCTGACTGATAATCCTGCTAATCCTGTCCTGGTTTGTTTAGAAGCAGCACATTATCCAGATTTCCACTTTGAAAGACTAAAAGCACCATCTTCATCTGCCTGAACTGCTGTGACCTTGCCATCTTATTAAAATTCTAAATAACGTAATAAAGATTGTCTTCCCTCTCGGTGGGAAACGGTGAATTAGTTTGCTACGATTTTCACATATAACTTATTTGTTTAGTTCTCCTATTTACTTGGAACATTTAACTCAAGTAATATTATTACAATAGATAAAGACAGACACAAAGTCACACACCAATAAAACACACACAACATGAACACAAGCCATCACAGAACAGGAGATGACTGCTGAGTGCTAATATCAGGACACCCAGAGAGGAGGAGATGAGAGAATTACTTCACTGCAAACATCATTTACATATAATAGCTTTTTAAAACCTACAGTCTGTAACTAAACACAAAAAAACACACAGAGACTGCTATTAGCATTATAATTAGTTTCTAAAACTACAATGAAGACTGTTGAGTTAACATTTTGATAAACTAAAATCAAATAATGTAAATAAAATTCAAAAATAAAAAAGTGTTTGATGAACCGACTGTACTAAAATAAATGTATTTTTATTTTTTATTACAGTATCTTTACATATGGTTGCGTCATGTGACCTCTGTGTGTGTGTGTGTGTGTGTGTGTGTGTGTGTGTGTATGTGTGGAATACAACTGGACAAATACAGATGGCATTATAATCTGTGATGCAGTTTAATAGTCATGCAAAATCTACATTGTCTTAAAGGAATAGTTCAGCCAAAAATAAACATTTGCTGTAAATGTATTCACCCTCGGACCATCTAAGATGTAGATGAGTTTGTTTCTTCATCAGATTTGGAGAAATGTAGCATTGCATCACTTGCTCACCAATGGATCCTCTGCAGTGAATGGGTGCCGTCAGAATGAGAGTTTAAACAGCTGATAAAAGCATCACAATCCAGTCCATCAGTTAACATCTTGTGAAGCCAAAAGCTGTGTGTGTGTTAAAAACAAATTCATTATTAAGGCATTTTAACTTCAAACTGTTGCTTCTGGCTAAAATAATAATGTCCATAATCCATAATAACACTTCTTCTGGTGAAAAAGTCCTTCCTCAGTTGTCTCTCACATCAAAATCCACCCACATATTTATGTAGAGCTGTTTTGGACTGTTTACGCTTGTAAACGGTGCGTGATCTGTGCAGATTTCTCTCCTGATTCAGACCAGATTACTTTTCCACTGGAGAAGCCAGTATTGTGGATAGAGGACTCGTAGTTTAGCCGGAAGTAACGGTTTAGAGTCAAAACATCTTAAATTTTAATTTCCCCAAATCTGTTCAGATGAAGAAACAAACTCATCTACATCTTGGATGGCCTGAGAGTGAGTACATTTTCAGCAATTGTCATTTTTAGGTGTATTATTCCTTTAAGTCCTCAAGTGATTAACAATAACTATAGCTGACTTAATTGGCACTTTCCCTGAATGTGGAACAAAAGTGCTAATTATATTTAAGTTTAGTCAGCTGTAATTACACTTAGTGATTCGTGTCTTTTTTTTTTAAACACAAAGGCACATATTAAAAAAAAAAAAAAAAAAAAATCCTACTGTTCATTGTTATGAGAACTTTTAGAAATGTGAGTAACCTAGTTTTAAACCTTAAATGTAAGGGGTGTTTTTCCTGTCCGAACTCAAATTTGCACCACTGATGCTTGTTTTTCATTTGTCTTTTACATATTTTTTACTTGGTTCTAGAAAACAACTTAAAAATATTTAAATAAAGGTTTTAAAAATTCAAATAGAAATTCAAACCTTCAAGTAAACATTTATAATACAATTGGTCAAAATTTTCGGAAAATTGATCACCTTCTTTCACTGACCTATTTTTTTTTTACTTCATTCAGGCATTTCAGGCCTTATTTATATTCTCACAAATCAGTAAATATAAATATATAAATGCAAAAGAGTGTCCCAGTAATAAAATTCCAGTGAAACTAACAAAACTTTGTT
This sequence comes from Sinocyclocheilus anshuiensis, assembly GCF_001515605.1. NCBI lineage: Eukaryota > Metazoa > Chordata > Actinopteri > Cypriniformes > Cyprinidae > Sinocyclocheilus > Sinocyclocheilus anshuiensis. The sequence goes on from NW_015539929.1 coordinate 832,523, forward strand.
GAAACTAAAACGAAACTGAAATTTAAAGTATATTGAAAACAGTAGTAAAACACACACACACACAACTGCAAAACTGTAGCATTTCTGTATTTCTATAACACGCATCTCAAAGTTCAACTGATCCATTTCCAAATAAATGAACTCGCAGCTGCAGCTTTTCAGCGCTTTTATGATACGATGTATGAATTGTTGTATTTATCACTCTGTTAGGAGCAAACTGTGCGAGTGTAGCAAGGTGACCCTGCAGAAAAATATGGCCAGACGCTGCCAAGACTTCCCGGGGAGTTATTTATCATCCACGAGTCTGCTGTGCAGAGTTACAAAGCTACAGCAGCCAGCTGATCAGCTCACACACATACACACACCAACACACACAGGCAAACATACACACAGACACACACACACACACACACATGTCTGGTCAGCTATCCTTGTGGGGACTCTCCATAGGCGTAATGGTTTTTCTACTGTACAGACCGTATATTCTATTGCCCTACACCAACCCTACCCCTAAACCTACCCCTCACAGGAAACTTTCTGCATTTTTAGATTTTAAAAAAACGTAATTCTGTATGATTTATAAGCTTTTGTACCCATGGGGACCACAATTTAGGTCCCCACCGTGACACGAGTCCCCATGAGTCTGTGTGTAGTCAGGTTTAAGTCCCCACCAGGATATATAAACCAGTACACACATACACACACACACACACACACACACACACACTTCTGGCTCGGCACCCTGTCTGAGCTGTCTGAGCATTGCATCCTTCTATATATCTGTCTGTGTACGAGTCTGTCAGCTGCCCTTGATGTTCATGTGCTTATGCACAAATACTGGATACGAGAAAACCTTCAGCGTGCAACAACTTAACATGATGACTTCACCTTAAAACAATGTAAAGCTACGACCTTCAAGGCTACGGCTTTGCGAAGGGCACAGCGTGTTTTGAGGTGTATTATGATAACACATTTAGAGTGGGAGAATTTCTGGGCAGATGGAACGATTGATCGATTTTGGATGCCGGCTGGTGGATTAATAATTCAGCCACAGGGGTCGCGGTGGAAAAGAGCCACTATTATGGGAAAGAAATGACAACAGTTCTGGCAATCACCACCCACAGGAAAAATCACCAATGAGATTTCAAATGTTTCTCCTACATTTCAACATCTCTAATTCTCCTGCAGATGTGGAGATCTGACATGAGTTTCAGAAGAGAACTTAATGTCTCAAACGGCATTCAGGTTTGCCAAAAACACAAAGTATGCAATCACAAGTCAGATATCTCAACTAAATATGGATATTTCCCATGAAATTCTATCAAAACCAAATGATCTAGGTTCGTACATACATACAAACATCATAACATACATCATACATACAGTACATACATGTGTGTTTCTTTGTGCCATAATTTTCATGAAATTTACCTGTCCACAATTAAAAAAAAATAGCATTATGATTATTATCATTATTATTGTTGGTTTATTGATTTTAAGGTGAAATATGATCAGTGTTATTTTAGTATTATTGAGATACTATTATAGTCTTTATTCATATTTTAAAATAGTTTTTATATTTTCCATTTTCATTTTAATGTTTTAGTAATTTCGCTGCGTGTTTTTTTTTTTCATTTTTATATTTTTTAAATGTCTATATAATGTTTTTATTACATTTATTATAGTATTTTTATTCATTTAATAATTAATAGTTAATTTATATTAATTAACTTTTTTATACATCAAGGCAAACTAAATTAAAAGCAGAAAAGTTAGCTGAAACAACAGTTATTTATTTATTTATTCTTTATTTCATTTTATTTCAGTTAACGCTTATTTCATATCGAGCAACAATTTTTTTTTATTTATGTTTAGGTTTTAGTTAACAGTAATAACTACAGAGTTTGGAGAGTTTTATCTATACGATAATATCGATACAACATCTATATTAGGATAATAATAAATTATTATTATTATTATTAATGAATGTTTACATTTGTTTATATTATTATTTTTTACATTTGTTTATATAGTGAATTAACTATATTATTTCTAAGAACACGTGGCTTCTCATGGCTTACTGCTTTATTTTAAAATGTTAACTTTTGATTCAAGAGATACAGAAGAATTGCCTTTTGAAAAACTGCCGATGACGATGCATGCAGTCAGTGAGTGGAACCAGTAGCACACAGACACTGCTAGTGAAGCGTTCAGAGTTGTCATATAAAGCTGTGTGTTTGTGTGTGTGTGTGTGTGTTGCTGGACCCAGAGCTCATCTGAGCTGCGTCTGGTGGTCAGAATTAGACTCTCTCTAGTGACGCAGGTCCGTTCGATATCCTACTTATCCTATGCGCTCGGGGTTCTGCGTTTCATATGCCTGAAAAATGATCTGTCAAAATGTGCTTCTGAATTACACGGCCCCCCTCCTCCCGCTCACTTAGGGGACTGCAGAGAAAGACTGGAGGCCTGCTCTGTGTGCAGAGATCACTTACCCTCTCCTCCACTCACAAAGCATGCTTTCAGTCACCGGCATTCAGTAGAAGACACACACAATACCAGATATACTGAATAATTAAGCATTTCCAACTTGTTTTAAAATCTGAAATTAGAAGGACTTTACTGATTCCATTTATTTAATGAGCAAACTTATCAAAGTAATGCATTCATGTTAAATCAGCCCAATTAAAGGGATGGTTAGTCAACAGACTGACCCACACAAACCTGTCTGACTCTGAGCTGTCCCATCCAACTGTCCATCAAAGCAAAAACCTTAGAAGATCTGTATCAACCCTTGCTGATTAGTTTGTGTTTTGAAGCACAACAGCAGTGAAAGATCTCCACAAGTGCAGAAGCTGAAGGTGTAGTCAAGAGAAGACAGCAGTATATGAGCCATATCACAAAAAAAAGTCTAAAAGTAAGTCTAAAAATGGAGTTTCAAATGTGCAAAGTTTTGGTCCTGAAGAGCCAAATTCCCATCAGTCATGCCGCTTGATTGTCATTTATGTTTTAAACATGTGAAAGACATTAACAGCATCATGTGTGAAGACTTTTTTTTTTAGGTTGTTTGGTTTCAGTTTTTGTCGTATGGCATTGATTAACTCTGCCGTCCACAATATTAATATGGCTGTGGCTCAGTGTTGTTATCATTAACTAAAACAAAAACTATTAATTCAATTTTTAATTAATTAAAAACAAACTTAAAAGAGTTAAATGAAAATTACTTGCTTTCATAACTTAAAGGGGTCATATGATGCGATTTCAAGTTTTCCTTTCTCTTTGGAGTGTTACAAGCTGTTCGTGCATGAAATCAAATTATTTACATTTTTAATGAATTATTCCTAATTACAATAAAATTAATTAGAAATAAATTTAAAAAAATAATTATTAAATGAACAAACTTAAAAGACAACCGTAAATTTATTGATTTTGCAACTTAATGAAATGAAATGTGTGTGTGTGTATGCATATATAATAAAGCTAAACATAAAACTTAAACAAAAACTAATACAGGACTGACAACTACACATAAAATTACCAAAACTTCAACTAAACCTAAAAAGAAAACCAAAACTGAAAGCTAATTTATAGCTTCATTTAAAATAATAATATTATATTAACATTAAAAATATTAATTAATAAAATAATAGCATATAAATAATACTAAAATAACACAACTGTGACTGTCGTTTTGACTAACATTTGACTTTCGGTGTAGAGAGCAAAAGTACATGACGTGTGAAACATCATGTAGTTCCCAGAGGTTGATCTTTCACAGCTCAGGACACTTCATGAAGTTCTCAGTCATGTTTCTTATAAATATCTCAGATGTATCTCCTGAAAATCCCTTAGGAGAAATAAAAATAGACGAATAAGAAAACTGCTGAGAAATAGTTCATAATGATTGTATAGTACAATGAGACATTATTGAGATCTTTTTTCTCATAGAAGAAACTTTCAATAAACAATCTTCAAGATTAATGAGGTGCTTTTAGGTTGAAGTTTGGTTAAACATCAGTACAAAATGACTGAAGGAATGAGGATCATGGGATAACCTCACTGTATGTCACAAGCGTCCATGTGTGCCTCTCTGGGTTTTGGTGCTGGTTGTCTAACAGTCTCGGCGGTTTGTAAACTCGAGTGAAACTCTAATTAGAAGTCCTATCATGCAGTCTGTTTACATCTGGGATCAAAGAGGTTTGAAGCGTGTGGTAATGGAGGAGACGCGTTTGATTGGTCAAGTCTGAAAAGAGCTGAGTTTGCTAATATCAGGGAATTACTAACAGCACAAGCACACGTGAGCCCCACAAAACACACACAGCATCATTAACAGGTAGAAATGAATCACGTCTGAGTCATTGGGAGGCCGTAAAAAGGAATCATTTGCAGTCAGCTGCTAATTAACACACAATAAACCCGCTGTTTGTTTTGCCATAATGACCGTCTGACTGTATGCTTCCCCACTTACGACATGGCTACTTATCAAATAAATAAATAAATCTTTCAAAATGTTAATAAAAAATGGTTTTGAGCTGAAATGATTATATTGTGTGAGAACATGACACTGACACAGCTACTGTATGTATGAAATCATTTCTCGGGTCAGTTATACAGTTTAGCTTCATTATACCACACATAACATTATAGTTTTAATTTTGTATAATGACGCTGAATAAATATTTCATTTACTAACCAATTATAATCAAGAACAGAGCCATAAAATCCAGCTGATTTATTCACATTTCCACATAATAACCAATTGCTTATTACCAGGCACAGACAAACATCAAGAGTGCTGACAAGCAACAAACAGTTTGCAAGCAAAATAGTAATCTCTGAACCCTTTCTCTACATTTTTATTACCATATAGTTTTTTTTGTTTTTTACTTTATTGTCTGTTCTCGTTATTTTTCATGTTATATTTCATTACCTTAACTTATATGTATGTCTGTCAACACACTTGGCAATAAAGTTCTTTCTGATTCAACAATGATAGCATCAATGAAATACTTTATTCATGCTGAAATGCATGCTGGGTTTCAGTATTGACAACAGGTTTTTTTGGATTATATTTCAGGGAACACAGAACACAGAAAATGTCGTTTTAAGTATGTTAATATTTTAATATTACTAGGGAGAACACATAAAAATGTAATAGTTTTACATATTTCACATTTTTCTCTAATTAATTTTTTATTACAATTATTTAGTTCATTTATTTTAGATTATTACATTATTACATTACATTAAACAATTATTATATTTATTAATTATATTTATTAATTGAAAATAAATAGTGACCACACAATATTTTATTTGATTCAGTTAATTTTTTCTCATTTAGAGTGAAGATTATTTACCTAGGCTAATTTTTCTAAGCCAACAATTTTTCGTCACTTAATAACTAATGAATTTTTTTCAGCAAGCGCTTTATTCAGCTGGCACTCAGTGTAATGTCTTTGCATTATCTTAATTTTCACATATTGATATATGCAATTAATTTGATGAATGAATCAGCAGCTCATTCAGTTAAAGTTTGAATTAAATGACAGCCCAACTGGAAACACGAATTTGCAGTACAAGCGTGTGGCTCGATCTGCTGTCTTTGCTCAATGACAGACTGAAAAGGTCAGCGGTGTCTTGGAGAGTCACTGAGGTTTGATCCTATGCTCTTATCGTACATATCTCATCCTCTTTGCCTCTGCCAGTCAAAACAATAGCACTACATGTCCAGCTTTAGCGCCTTACACAAATCAACACGCTGCTCTTTTGGCCCGGGTGGACTGGGATTTGTTGACATGGGCTAAGCTGTCTGTTAGCTAGCGAGGTTTTCCCTGAATGCCAATGAGAGCGGAGAGACACGGCAGGTCTTAGCCGCGGATAAGAGCGCGGCTTATTGTCTTCGTTCAGCCACCTGCCGGCCTGACCTCCTGGCTTAGACCGGCCGCTTCACCCGTCATTAAACTAAACAATATGCTCCAAATCCGATTGGCTGCTACGCCAGTCCAAAATCGAAGGATTACCAATCAGATTCCCCGGGCTCCCGCGAGGCTCCGCTCAGCAAACATTCAAAGGCCATTTAGCTGCAGAGATCAGGAAGAGAGGCTTTTAACGTCCTGCCAAAATGAATGACGGCTTCTCCCTGACCTGCGGCTAAACCGCTGCGGCTGTTTGCGGTGTAGCTATCTCATAACCGCACAGTCAGGAGGAGGAGGAAGAATTCTTGCGCTTTTATTGAGCGAGGCCGCAAGGTCTCCGAGGGAAGCCCCTCATATTAAACGGGACGGTTTGAAGGCATTTGTATGGCGAAATGCTAACAGATTATTTGTTTGATGTGGATTCATTCAGTCTTTGTTTGTTTGCTGTGATTTCGGTATAAGACATTTGAGCTCCAATGAGGAAGACAGTAATTAATTCTCTCTCTTTCTCTCTTCTTCATTCTTCAAAGTGAGCAGCTTTGTGTTTCTCCCAGTGGTTCAAGTCGGCACAACTCGGAAATGTTCTCTATTCCTCATAGAGAAATCGGCAAAGGAAAGTCTGAGATGTTTTTTGATGTGACCAAGTATAACTGAACATGTTGCTGGTTGCATAAACTGCTTAGAGTAGTCTCAAAAAATTATTAATTCTTCAAGACTGGTCATAACTTTCTAAAGTTCATTACAGAAAGGTAGATTCAACTCATTTGAATCTGAAAAGTAAGACTGATTACCTCTTGGCAAACTGCTAGTTGATCAAACTAGTTCTTAAGACAGTCTTAACATTGTGGCTATGTTTATGCAACTGCTTTTATTTTGTGCGATAAAAGATATATCATATATCATTTGCTCATCAGTCTGCCTGTAATGTACTTAATGTATTCTAGATCAAGTTTTTAACTAGGACTGAATAAATTACAAATGCATTATTACAATGACTTGAATACCCCTGGTGTACTGTATCTTTAAAAAAATGTAAATAATTAAAAATTAATTTAGATATATTTTGGGAGGCACAATGTCAAAAATGTGTAATCAGCCAAAAAATTGTAATAAGGATTACTAACTAACTAACTGTATGTTTGTTTGTTTATTTGAATACATATTTGTTAAAAGTATTTATTTATTTATTTAAATAGGTGGGAAATCTAATGCAAAATATTTCATTATTATTCCTTTTTCCTAATAAAAAAAGTTATTGATGAAAAGACTAATATTTGTAATGTTGTCTGGTGCATGTAATACTTTGACCTTTTTATGACATGGCAGTTTAGACTGTCACATGTCCTGAAAACAAAGAAGGAAAGAAACCCGTGCAAACAGTGCAATGAAAATAAGTCTCTAAATTCAATTGTCACTAGAGAGATCTGTAAACCAGGGTGACGAGAACAAGCTTTTAGTTTGTCATCCAGAGCTGCTTTGCTCATTCAAATTGAAAATATGCAAAGCACGTTCAGAGAGAGATATGACCTCGGGACTGTCCATATGACTGCATTAGCTCTGTTGCTGACCCCGCACAGACCGAAATAAAGTCTGTGCAGAAGGCAGACTCAAAATGCAAATAAAAAAGACCTTAAGATTTCTGAAGTTTAAGCTAAATGAACAGGCAGCATTTGAGATGAAGTCCATCTATTGAGTGTGAAACTGGAGCCGTGAGAAACAGTGAAATCTGGAGTTCATAAAAGAAAACATATGGAAGCCCACAGAGGCCATGCATTATTATTTTTTGTCTTGCATTCACTATTTCGACAAAATACGTTTTTTCTTTTAAAGTCAAGACTTTTAAGCATAAAAATGATAACAATGCATGCACCTGAACTAGGTTTTCCATAAAGTAGTGGTGTGCCGTGACAAAATGTTGTATTTCTGATTTCATTGTTGTATTGCACATGCAAAATTTACAAATGAGCAAACTGATGCACACCTCAACTGTCCTTTCTCTCATCTCATATTGTTAGTCAAATTCAGTTCATTTTTTAGACATGAATCAATTAAAAAAAAAGTGATTAATCAATTTAAGACCCCCTTTAAAAAGCTTTCGGTTTGCTTGTACATGACTAGTTTTTCAGAAGGGTTAAACTACTTAGAATGATTATTGTCTTGGAGGTAAACTCAAAATCACTTCAATAATTCAATAATCATCCTGCACGCTTAGTCTGAATATTCACTATACATGCATATCTAGTTCATTTCTACAATTAAGAGGAAAGAGTTGCTATACTGAAGCATTCATTCATAATTAGCAATTGCAGGAATAATAAAGCTCATGAATCATCTGGATGAATGCCAGTGACTGAAGTTGAATGTGGATTGTTATTCTGCAGGGCTCATAAGCAGCTGTCAGTGGAGAAGCTTTCTCTAGCTACACGATCCTTACTGACAGCGCAGGAACTGCAATCATGTGACACGTCTGTTTCTATGGCTACAAAGTCTTCATTCCTGAAGTGAAGCCTAGCGTTTTAAATTCAACTGATGCTGGGTCAACAAATAAGCCATGTTACATTATCAGGGTTGACTAAGCATCAGAAGATGTCAAGTGCGTATTGTTCTGCGGAGAATTAGCAGCTGCTTTGGCAAACACTGGCACTCCAGAGCGTCTGTACTTAGATCTGCTTGTGTAAGGATCGGCGGAGTCTCCTGCTTGACATTTAGATATTGATGTAACACATAACTATGCCTAATGCTCAGAGTTAATCTAACAGGCTTACAGATCCAGGATTTTACATCATGGGTGGCCGCATGATCCTGAACATTGTACAAAGGTTAAACGTCCTGTCTGATACATGCAGGACATGCAGATTTATAATCTGGTTAAAAGAGATGCAGAATTGAAGAATCCTCACACAGCTCATTTCAATATCACCACAGTTTTCAAGCTCCAAAAAGGACAAAAATCCCATAAAGGTAGCTTATATAATGCGTGCACTATATTCAGAGTCCTCTGAAGTTATATAATAGCTTTATGTGAAGAACAGAGCCAAATTTAAGTTATAACTCAATCACTAAGTTTTCTCCCAACGGTATCTCTCACATTTCAATTTCAGTTTCACATATTTGACATGATGCACCGAATCTGCGAACAGCAGATCCAGTCAATTAAAGTCAAACCTGGTGCAAAGTTTCAGCAGATCATTTTTGAAACTTAATGTGAAAGCCAATGCAATTCAAAAGCCGAGGAGAATATCAACTCTGAATAATGACTTATATTCAAGTCACTTCAGAACAGGATCAGAAATGAACTTTTCTATTATTTACAAACATACAATACCAACACAACATCACACAAATATAAATCATACAACGAAATCCCTCACATTAAACAGACCCACTTAAAGGCCAAAAGCCTGATGAAATAAATAAGTCTTCAAGTTCCTTTTAAAATGTCTATAGTTGACAAAGATTTTATGAATAACAGCAAGGCATTCCAAAGTGTGGGAGCCACAACTGAAAAGGTGTGATCTCCACTACGCCTTAAACCAGACCGTGGAACAATTAAGAGCAAGTTCTGAGCAGAGTGTAGATGACGTTGAGATTGGTAAGTGCAAGGTTTTGTACACAAACATTAAAGGGGTCATATGATGCGATTTCAATTTTTTCTTTCTCTTTGGAGTGTTACAAGCTCTTGGTCACCTTGTATTGGATTTTATAATTTACAGGTAACCAATGAAGAGATATCAACACAAGTGTTATATGATCCCATTTTCTGGTATTAGTTAAAAGTCTCGCTGCTGCATTTTGAACATACTGTACGGAAGACAAGTAACCAGAGATCCACTTAAACTATTGCAATAATCCAATCATGTGGAAATGAAAGCATGCATAATAGTTTCCAGATCCTTGGTTAAAAGGATAGGTTTCAATTTAGATAACTTCCTCAACTGAAAAAAAAAAAGATGCTTTCACAACACTGTTTACTTGGCGATCAAATCGTATATCTGAGTCAAAAATTACTCCTAAGTTCTTCACACAACCATGCATGTTGTTTGACAATAGACCCTAACTTTCATCCAGTTCATTCTCAGGGAGTCTATTCCCAAATATAATAAACTTGTCCTCATTTAATTGTAGGAAATATTTGTCAACCATCCCTTTAACTTAAGAGGAGGACCAGTTGTAAATCATCCGCACACAAATGATAATTTATGTTATATTGGCTAAAAAGGCAAATGAAGAAAACAGGGTTGGACCAAGAATTGATCCCTGTGGAACACCCCAAGAGATAGTTGCAGGTTCAGAAACAGTTTCTGATGTTTACAGCACATGTCCTGTCCTGTAAATAAGAAGAAAACCACTGAAGGGCAACACTGTTTATCCCTACATAGTCTCTAAGGTGTTCTATGAAAACAACATGGTCTATTGTATCAAAGGCTGCACTCAAATCTAACAGCATTAAGGCAACCCCTTTCCACGAGTCATTTGTAACTTTTAATAACGCTGATTCAGTACTATGTTTAGTTCTAAATCCAGACTGAAAGTATCTATTATACAATTTTCAGTCAAGAAATCAACAAGTTGATTATTCTCCAAGATCTTATCAATTTAGAAATGGGTCTGAAATTTTTAAAAGCCTGTGAACCCAGGTTAATTTCCTTTAAAACAGGTTTGATAATTACATGCTTCATCTCTGATGGTACAGGACCATAAATAAACTACTATTAATAATCAATAGAATAAAAGGACCGTTGTGACAAATGAAACAGATTTAGTTTAATTGTGCAGGGGCATTTTTTTGCCCCTCATCTTGAATTTGTTTTTTTTGTTCATTTTGGTGGCATTTTTGGCCCAAGTTCCCATTAATTTCCAGCCCTGCTTTAAAAGAATTGGAGTACTGTAGCTAAATCTAGCAGGACACCTTCTTTTTGATGGGTATTTTTTGGAGCGTGATGGTCACTATAAGCTTTGAAAAAGAAAAGAGCTGTGTGACGATTAACAAAAAACTAATTTTTGTTTTCCACAAAATAAAACAGCATATGAGTGAAACTATTCCAAAATAATTATTTCAACCCTCATTAAATAAAATAAATCTTATTCTCACCATCTAAACACCCACCAGGCCCCACTGTTGGACGCTCAACATTAATATACACGTCCACCTAGGGCACTGGAGGCCAGCCTTAGGGGACAAAATTGCTTGGAAAACACAGCGGCATGCTGATTCTGCTGAAATGGGCTCCTATCACACAAGATTGGAAGAAACTGGGGGCCAATTGGCCCTGAGTGATCCCAATATAGCGCCAAGGCTATTTGTAGAGCTGTAATTGAGTGTCTGGGGCAGAGCTGAGGGTCACTACCTGATGTGGCGAGAGACAGACATGGTGAGCTAACGTATTCTGCCAGTGATACAACCAAGGGTGGCATCTCACACGTAAACTCTGACCCGTGAAATGCTTTTATTGGCCGCTCACGGTGCCCTGATGTCACGGAGGATGCGAGTCTGAGCAGGTGAAAATCTGCTAAAAATCATATGCCTTTATATACAAGATCACAGCACTCTGCAACCCTGTCAACGCCATAGACATACTGATTAAATACATAAACATATAGAGAATGTATCAAATGACCATGAGATCTGAGAAGAGCATTCTTTAATTCATTCATTAATGATAGAATGAACGAACGAGCGAAAGAAAGAAAGAATGGATGGATGGACAGAAGAAAAAGATAGATATATAGATAGATGAAGGAGAAAGATAGAGAAAAAGAAAAGAAAAGAAAAGGAGTCAGAAGCAGTGAAAGCTTTAACTGATGGTGGGCGGATGGTGGTGCATTTGCATTTATTACTCATACAATTCCCATAATTCATTTCAGCATACTTCAAATAATTTCTTATCATGAGCAAACCCGCTCTGATTCAGCGCTTTGATCCCCGTTGCCTACACTGACAAACACACATGATAACACACCGATCACGTTCACTCTGAACTAACCCGCTCCATCATTCACCCACTGTAATGCACTTCAACCTGAGCTGCTGAAGGGAATATTATTACAGATCATACTTTACCCTGGGTTAGCAATGAGATCGTTAACTGTACATATGAAACTTTAGGACTATGAATACTGTAAATGTCATGTGACTGATCACACTAGAGCTGCATGTTGCTTGCAAAAATACAAACAGAAATTAATCTAATCAAAAAACAGTTACTTTTCAATAAAGGAATATTTTTTTTGTGTGTGCTGATGGTGCAGTTATGACATCTGCTAACCAGCTAAACCTTGACTCTTGATATGCAAACCAATTTTTCATGCGAATAAAATAACATTTGTCTATTATGTTTATGGTTTTCATGACAGGAACAAATGTGACACTGAAATTCACTAGTGCTGGTTCCTTTTCAAATGTACAGCATCAGGATTAAAGGTGATGAAATGTGTATTAGTAAATATGTAAAAATATTATACACAAAAAGTATGTAAAAGATAAATGATCAAAAATAACACTAAAGATGAGAAATCGCAAAAAATATCACTAAGGGTAAACATATCACCATATAAACTAAAAAAAAATATTGCAACCAACTAAAAACAATTGCAAGGTAAAAGCCTATAAACGCTATGGTTTAGAATTGACCATAGAAGGATTATTTTAATTTTGCAGAAAGAAAGAGCTCACCAAAGACACTGTGGCTTATAGGGTTTTCCCCTCCAAACATCACGTATGTCACACCGCAGACTGTCATTGTGAAGCACCATGCAGGTTTGATACTGCATTTAGTCTGTCGCTGCACAAACTTGCTTTTTATACTTGCAGTGTGAAACAGGCTTTACATTTTTTCCTCTTGCACGCTCCACACATTTATAAAAGTCATATCCGAGTGGGCAGGTAGAAGCTGTAGTAGTGCATAAATGGCTATTTGTAAGCCACAAATATGGGCCATCGAGTGACATGAAGTTTGGAGTATGAATGCATGAATAATTAAACCTAATATCTCTCGTCGAAGGTGTCGAAGGATCATCTTAAACGTGACCACAACTCCGCCTCCACGTTGTCAGGAACAGACTCTCGGATCCTTTCTGACAGTCAAAAGACAACCAAAATTTGTAGTATTTTTTGTACTGTCACTGGATCAAATATAGTCTTCCATTATGATGAATATGTGGTTTTTGCCTTCATAAATGTGTCAAATATCCCCAAACTAACCAGAGGTTGGCGGGCAAAATTCCAATCAATTCTTCTCCCAAAGTTTTCTCATTGACTATTCTGTTTTACTATGAAACATGTCAGATTACAGAAATAAAATGGGTTTTTAAATGGTGTTTTGTGCAGAATCTTTAGGATTGTACAACTATACAGGAAAAGTGATCTAAATGAATGAGACATCAAAAGGCTTTGCTGTGATATCCTCCCACTTCCTCATCGGAGTGCCGCCTCCAAACAGCAGAGCAGAGCCAGAGCGACAGGTAATTGCCTTACATCACAGAACATCACAATCTGCCCTGCTTCACTGGAGAGGGAAGAGCAGAGTTGGGTAGAACTTCACTTTATTGCTTGATAAATTGCTGCCAATTCCCACGAACACAGTGTGCCATTACTAAAGCATCAGGGACACAATTCCCATGTGTTTGCTGAGACAACTTTTAGATAAGTTAGACTACTAGTGTTATTTCAGTATCACTTACACTATTACAGCTTAAAAAAAAACAGATTTTTTTTGTTTGAACAAAACATTTATAATAAGTTACCCGTTAAGTTCGGTCTTGACCTCTCTAGCTGTGTTAACAAACCAACTATAGTTGTATAACTAAACAATTTACTAATTTTAAAGACCAAAAAACGAATATTTAGCTTTAGTATTTTGTGTGCAACCAGGTTACTGCATGATTTCCCTCCATTACAAAACATCACACACAATACACAATAGTTATTTCCCAAATGGCATACTAGGCCTACACACTATGCACTTACACTATGAACTACATAGTCTAATGTCTAGTATATGATTTTCAGAAAAGTAGTATAGTCTCAAGTATAGTAGTATAGTCCTTTTTTTTTTTTTTTGCTAAGCAAAAGTATGAATTTAACATTCAAGGGCAAATGACATCAAAGGCACATGATGTGATGCCACTAGCTTTAGAAAAAGAGCCAAAAAGTGAGCAAAAATGAAAATTCTACATTTTACTCTTTATGTTACTGAATCTTTTTATGTCAAACAAAACCTCAGGCACTACAACCACAGGCTCACTGTATCTCGTCTGATCTCAGAAGCTAAGCAAGCTTTGGAAATATTCACCTCATGCAAGTGCACAATATTTTTAAACATACTTGTACTATTTCCCTTTTTTGATGTAAGTAGAGGAAACAATGAGGAAACAACAGGGATGCTAGTTAAGGTGTTGTTAAAAATAAACACAAACCAGCAACACAATGACATTACACGGTAAAATAATAATAATAATAATAATAATTCATTACATTTATATAGTGCTTTTTCTAGGCACTCAAAGCGCTTGGGATTTTTAATTAATACAGAGAGTCAGGACCTCGGTTTAACGTCTCATCTGAAGGACGGTGCTTGTTGACAGTATAGTGTCCCCATCACTATACTGGGGCGTTAGGACCCACACAGACCAAGCCCCCCCTGCTGGCCTCACTAACACCTCTTCCAGCAGCAACCTAGTTTTCCCAGGAGGTCTCCCATCCAGGTACTGACCAGCTCAACCCTGCTTAGCTTCAGTGGGCAACCAGTCTTGGGCTACAGGGTGATATGGCTGCCGGCTTAGTCCTAATGAATCATTATATTGCAGGCAGAAAGAAAATGTATAGCTTATAAATGAATATGACTGAACAATGTAATATCTTCAGAATAATTAAACATGTTATGACAGTTTCTCTTGTTTATGAACTATGGATAATCTGATTAAGTTTAAATTCATGTGTGCTCACTAAGGGATCATTTCTGCTTCTGCTTTTACACACATTGTAAATGAAATAAAAAATCAAGGCAAGGCAAATCAAGCACAAAAACAACAACAGCATCTTCACAAAATAATGAAAATTAAGAACAAAGTCTGTAAGAAAAAATAAATTGAAGAGAAAAATAAGGAAAGACAAAAAAACCTTTCAGCTTAAAAAAAGTAACAAAAACAACAACAGTTAAATATTAATTTATATACAGTATTAATTTAATTTAATTTTCTAATCTGAAAGGTAGCCTGTAGAGAAAGCAGCTAGTTATACATCAAGCTGATGTAGATGAGTGGACACAATATGTTTTACTAGTAAATCCTGAAATCACCTATTTTATTTATTTTTTGTTGTAGTAGTAGTATAGAATCAGACTGTTATATATAAAACTGATAATCTGAAGCAGCGTATATTTACATTAGGCTATCTGAAGCCTATAATAAAACACTCCACTGAGAGACTGATTGACTTTTTACTCAGACGCCTTTAAATCGACAATCATGGCATTACAGTCGCAGCATCACAAGCGCCGTGCGATTGGCCGTTTAATGGATGATGTTGCCCATGAGAACGCGTGCGGTGATCATTAGACCCAGAGCTCCAGGGAAGCGATGCTAGCATGACTAACTGATCATTTCTAAATGAGAGCCATTACACGAGAACCATGAATATTCTCCATGGTAAGACATACAAATTGAATAACTGAGTGCACTGGCCCAAAAAATGACACAGCGTTAACGCGTATGAAAAGAGCGGACAGCAAAAAATAGATTCCCAGCCTTATCGGCATCTAATACGCATTCAGAGCAAAAGCTTAAACTTCGTCCAGAAAAACAAACACTTGCTATCTGCTCACTACACTTCTCCTATATTTTTATTTACAATAGAGCAGATACTATTATATTTGTCAGAATAATAAATATTTGATGGTAAATAAGACATCAAGACAATGACATCAACATGACACCAATGCCCAATAAATAAATGTTAAATTTATTAATATTATAAATACATGTTTTTGAAAGAAGTCTCTTTTTATCACCAAGGTTGCATTTATTTGAGCAAAAATACATTAAAAACTGTAAAATTGTGAAATATTATTATAGTTTAAAATAACTGGTTTCTATGTGAATATATGTTAAAATGTAATTTATTCCTGTGATCAAAGCTGAATTTTCAGCATCATTACTCCAGTCTTCAGTGTCACATGTTCTTCAGAAATCATTCTAATATGCTGATTTGCTGCTCAGGAAACATTTTAAATGCATGTTAAAGATAGTTCATTCATTCATTCATTTAGAACCATTTTTTTTCAGGATTATTTGATGAATAGAAAGTTCAAAAGCACAGTATTTATTTGAAAAAGATTTTTTGTAAACATCTTTACGGACACTTTTAATCAACGGAATGTGTTTTTACAGAATAAAAGCATTAATTTCTTAAAAATAAATAAATAAATAAAAGTCTTACTGCTCCTAATATATGTATGCTGATATATATTTGCAGTCTGTAAGTGTGTGTTCATTTATATTTGACAAAGGCCCTGAATGCAGCTCATCCAATGAAAATGTCGACTTCACATCAATAATCACCATTTACTCTGATAAGCCTTTCACACCTGGATTAACAATTCAGGGTTAATAATCACAGTCCTAATGTATCTATTATAGAATAGTTCACCTAAAAATTATGTAATTATTTTTGCACCGGTCCCAAGTTATGTTAAGTTTCTTTAACTACTATCTATGTATGCCATTATTTGTTAGGTACAGTGTGTTCATATAGATTTAAAAAAAAAAAAAAAAAAAAATTTTTTTATCATT
>NW_015539929.1:849328-868707 GCF_001515605.1 Sinocyclocheilus anshuiensis
TTTATTACTATTGAGGTGGGATATGGGTATAGGTAGGGACGGGTTTGGTGGTTTGGTTAGGTTTAGGGTGGGTTAAGAGGTAGTGGTTGGGTTGACAGAGTAATTATAGATGTAACTAAAGAGATGTAACTACATGCAGGTCATTAAATATTAGCACAATATAAAAACATGTATGTACACAATAAGTACAATGTATCTACTGATTAGTTTAAATGTAAGTAAACAGTGTTAATAGTTGTATTTCAAGTAAAATGAACCCAGTTAAGTTTGATACTGTCACCCTAATAAAGATCCTCATTGATTTTATGCCAAATAATTACTGCTACTAGCAAAATAATGTCAATAGTATCTGATATCATCTAGTTATAAAGATTTTGCCCCTTTAAATAATTCCATTTAACTTTCATTAGTCAACTTTTTTATTAACTAACTATCAACTATGACTATTGCCTCAATAGATTCCTTATTTGCTGCTTATTAATAGTTAGTAAGGTAGTTATACGTTCAGGTATGGGGTTGGATTAAGGGATCTAAAATATGGTCATTGAGGCATTAATATGTGCTTTATAAGTACCAATAAACAGCTAATATGCTAGAAATATGCGTGCTGATAAGCAACTAGTTAATTGGTCCCTAAAATCAAGTGTTACTAATTTATCATATATACTTTGCCCAGTATACAAAGTTGCCGTATGCACTGAACACACAGTTGACTGACTACATTCAAGAAAAATGTGTATTTACATGTGTATATAACAGAACACAAAGCATGAAATACTGTTTTCCTCATTAATAAAACATGCATGACTTGACCTTTCATTTCCAGCATTGTGAATGAACTGGGCACGATTGAATTGGGTATTTTTGTTTCTTGATTCATTTTTTGTTTTTCAGACTGCCAAAAGCATTTTTGCACAAAACGAAATTGAAAATGCAAAACAAGATGATAACTGGATGCCACTCACACGCTCGCTTGCTATATTAAAAGAACAGGTAGTATATAGTACAGTGCATTATGTGCATTGTTTAGTAAGCTGTTATTTTCTTCCAAACTCTCTTTATCTCTCCATACGAGTTCCTGTAGCAACATCACCACTGACCAATCAGAATCCACTGAAGCAGACGCTGGACTCAATCAGTGACTTGCAGAGGAAACCGTGGCATTTCAAGAAATTAATTGAGTGCCACCGTCTTTATAATCCACCATCAATATCTCGGCCTTGCTGCCCAGAGCTGTTATAGAAACAATGCTGGGAAGAGGAAAATTAAACATGGCAACAGCCTGGTGACGGAGGTCCGGCTGGAGGATAATTGGGGTTGCGGTCAGTGTTTAACGACGGCTTTGAGCTCTTTTAGCTCAGACCGCAGGAGATGGAACGATGGTTTGACAAACCAAGAGCGATCCTTCAGCCTGATTCACTATTAGCAGAGTTCATGTTGGGCTTTCTTTGTTTTGCAGCACTAGTTGTTTACACCATGTAAATTGAAGTCGAACACAGTATGTAGCCTCTGTAATAGATGATGTTCATAAAACATGTTGATTCGGGAGATCAAAAACCGCTTTTTGTCACTTTGGGGCAAGATTTCCGTTTTTGTGCAACAAACAACACCTGCACAGAAATGTATAAATATATAAATTGCCACATTCAGCACTATTTTCCTGGAGCAATTAACACTGCGCTATGATTTCCCCAAGTAGGCAGTAAATGCTTTTATTTAGAATAGATGTTTGTTTAAATGTTCTTGCAATCGTGGCAGCAGTAATTCCTCAAACGATGCTATTTGAATTCAGTGTTGTTGCTTGTGTTTTTATTATTAGATTTTTCTAACTCATAGAGTTATGATGTTATAATTCCATAAATTAGACATGAATCTGTTATTCATCATGCATGATGAATTGAGTGAAATCATTCAGTCTGGATTCATATATGGCTGATATGTCTTCAATTAAAAATATAACCTACCATTATTTTTGAGGAAACGAATACTTTTAATTCTGCAAATATTCATTAAATTGATAAAAAGTGACATAAAAAAAGATACATTTTTAATGTTACAATAGATTTCTGTTTCAAATTGCTGTGCTTTTGAACTTTCTATTCATGAAAAATTATTGGAAAAAAAAATGTTTCATGGTTTCCACAAATATATGATAATAATCAGCACATTAGAATGATTTCTGAAGGATACGTGACACTGAAGACTGGAGTAATGATGCTGAATATTCAGCTTTGATCAAAGGAACAAATTACATTTTATAATAAATTAAAATAGAAAAAATTTAATAATATTTTACAATATTACTGTTTTATTATATTTATGCTCACACAATTACAGCCTTGGTGAGCATAAGAGACAATATGCTTTTTCCAAAACCATAAAAAAAAATCTCGCCAACCCCAAACTGGTGAACTGTAGTGTTAATTATTCATACAATCATATAGTGTTATTCAGATCTCTCTCTCTCTCTCTCTCTTGCTCTCTCTCACTGGTGTTCCGTTATTTGATCTGTCGGTTGTAATTCTAGTCTATATTCTATAATTAAATTGTCAAGATGCATACATTTACATAAAACATTACCATAAATATTTATAGACTGCTTAACATTAATGACACTACTATTCCTTTCGAAAAATCACATTCATAAGAGAAATGAAGCATGAATATAAAAGTATCTATGAAAACATCCAGTATGAATGAGACCAATGTGAAACCAACGTTATGGAATAGCGTTGATACAATGATTCATTGTATCCGGACACTTTTCTCCAAAATTAACACATGTATCAAATCTTCTTTTCTTATAAACATAATAAAGCACCCAGGTCAGTACAATGCACACCTCAAAGTGGCCTCCTCACCCAAGTTGACTTTATTTCCTTTCGTCTGCCAAATCGTGGCTTTGTGTTTCCTTCTTGTCTAAAGCAGCGCTTTCATCGCAAAGCAAAACAATGCGTCTCATCTTTCTAAAGGCCTCTCATGTTTACAATGTCCTCTCTCAGACAGACATTCCCATAGTAGCCTGTGCAGCGTGGCACAATGCTTTGAAGCCTCTCTCTGTCGAGTGGCCTCTCTCTCTCCATCACCACCTGCCAGCGCGACACATTTCTGGACACAGAAACACTGAACACAATCTGAAGCTCCAGGACAAAAGAGAACATTTACTCTTTGAGCAGGTACTTGAGACATGCTGCAATCCGCCAATGTCAAGATGTGTCTGAGTATTAAAGCAACTCGAGGTGCATCAGACAGACCACCAAAAAAATCATAACTCTGTCATCATTTACTCATGTTATTCTAAACCTGTATGACTGACTTTCTTCAGTGGAATTTAAAAGGAGAATTTCTGAAGAATATATTGCCTTTTTTTCTCACATAATGAAAGTGAATGAAGACTGGAGCTGTCAAGGTCCAAAATGACATAAAGTACCCAAAAGTATCATAACTGTAGACTCAAGAATTATAGTCCAAGCTTTCTAAAACCAATCAAAAGCTCTGTGCGCTGAAAAAAAAAGTGTTGTAAAAGGCTGCACATTTATATTTTGAACTACATTATTTATTCATATAAACATTTATATATTGCACATTTATATATTGCTTCCTATGCAGTTTCCAACATGATTTCCTGCAGATTCCAGCATCAAGCTATTTACAGTATGTCAACATAAATGTTTCCAAAAAAAAAAAATTGCAATAGATCGTTTTCATTAAGTGAATTTAACAGGCAAAACCCTTTTTTGTTCATTATTCACTTTTTTTGCTGTTTTTGTTTTAATGTATTATTATTGTTATTAAATATTTATTTATTTATTTATTGCAGAACAAATAATTTTATAATGTGAGGTAGTTATTTGTTATTGTAAAACAGAAATTTGCACTTGCTCACTGCTGTGGTCATCGCTCATTACACTCATGTCCATGCTGACATGATTATCATTTTATTATACGTTAATCAAAGTCCACTAAAGGAGGTAGAGCTTTTTCATATTTGGCTCCCAAACTCTGGAATAGCCTTCCTGATAACGTTCGGGGTTCAGACACACTCTCTCTGTTTACATTTTTTTATTTTTATATTAGTAATTTATCTTAGCAAAAAGCCAAAACATATGACCATTTTCAGCTGCTTTACCTTTAAGACTTCTATGTTTACGACACACACTCAAGAAAAGGGGTTATTCCAGGGCTTTTGCATTGAAATGTGCTGCTCAAACGGTTCAGATCAGATTGAAACGATCATGAAAATAAACTCTATTTCTATCTAACGTCAGGATTCTTCAGAGGAATCTGCACAAAGTTTGGAGTTGTGGAAGTTCTGGTATGTTTTCATACACGAGCACAAACTCTCAAAACATCAAGGACTTCATGATTTGTGCATTTTAAGAGCTATATGAATCTTCATGTGCTGTCTGACACCATTAACGTAACCGCAACCGAGATGCAATGCTTGCCTGAGCTTGCAGAGAGTTTTTCCCAAACACAGACTAGTTACTTACATCATGTGTGCAGTGCTGGATAGTAACTGATTACACGTAATCTGAATTACTTAATCAGATTCCAGAAATTAAGGATTTGTAATTAGATTACATTACATTTTAAAATCATCATAATCAGATTACACACTGTAAAAAATCCAATTAACAAAATGTTGGAAGGGCAAAAATATTTCAGTTGAGCTAATTTTATTGCTTGGGCTTATTATGTTAAGTCTACACAAATATATTTTAAAAACCTTGAATGAAGGGTTATTTTCAAATCCAGTCAACATTTCAGAATGTCAGTGTTGACTAAACTAATAAAAACAAATACAGCCAACACTGAGATCATTCTGCACATGCATGAGCTTGAGTGACTTCGCGGGATAAACAGCAACGCCATCTTGTCAAGTTCACGCGTCAGGTAAGTTGCACTAGATAAATGTTATTTTTTAGACTAAATTTATTGACAAAAATGTACAGCATATCCGATGTCTTTGAGTGGATATTTAGAAGTGTTTTATAAGTTGTATATCCGAAGAAAATGAATATTTATGTTAACTGTATGTCAAGTTAATGAGTCAGGTAAGTGGCACTGAATATTTGTACTTAGACTGAATTGATCAAAATTTGTATATTTAAAAAGGTGTAAACGTATTATTTAAAACATATATACACAAACATACAACATACAGTATAACACTGAATAAGCATTGTATGAATATGTCTGAGGGAAATGAGCTGTTTAAGTGAAGGGAACGTGGTCTTTCTTCTTGTTTACACACTTAATGTCAAAAGCTGTGTTACTATAATGAATTTTAGGTTTAATTTTGGCGTTTTGTATGATATTTTTGTGTTTCCGTGAAGTGAAAAGATGGCATGAAGAGATCGCGAGGTCTTTCTCTTTTATAAGCCATTGATGCTTAATATGACGAAACATGTAATGTATACCACAGTAATGCGCTTATTTGAAGTTAACGTGGGCGTGTTGAGTGGGTTTTTGCGTGTGCAAACTTTTGCAATTGTCCCGTGAAGTTAAAAGACGACATTAAACGTGACTAACAACAATCTTCCCTGAAATCTCGCTTTTTTTCCAAACGGGCAAACTCCAAATGGCGTTTCTGTTCTCGTGAATGGCGCCTCGGAAGAGGAGTACGTTCGGGGTTCAGACACACTCTCTCTGTTTACATTTTTTTATTTTTATATTAGTAATTTATCTTAGCAAAAAGCCAAAACATATGACCATTTTCAGCTGCTTTACCTTTAAGACTTCTATGTTTACGACACACACTCAAGAAAAGGGGTTATTCCAGGGCTTTTGCATTGAAATGTGCTGCTCAAACGGTTCAGATCAGATTGAAACGATCATGAAAATAAACTCTATTTCTATCTAACGTCAGGATTCTTCAGAGGAATCTGCACAAAGTTTGGAGTTGTGGAAGTTCTGGTATGTTTTCATACACGAGCACAAACTCTCAAAACATCAAGGACTTCATGATTTGTGCATTTTAAGAGCTATATGAATCTTCATGTGCTGTCTGACACCATTAACGTAACCGCAACCGAGATGCAATGCTTGCCTGAGCTTGCAGAGAGTTTTTCCCAAACACAGACTAGTTACTTACATCATGTGTGCAGTGCTGGATAGTAACTGATTACACGTAATCTGAATTACTTAATCAGATTCCAGAAATTAAGGATTTGTAATTAGATTACATTACATTTTAAAATCATCATAATCAGATTACACACTGTAAAAAATCCAATTAACAAAATGTTGGAAGGGCAAAAATATTTCAGTTGAGCTAATTTTATTGCTTGGGCTTATTATGTTAAGTCTACACAAATATATTTTAAAAACCTTGAATGAAGGGTTATTTTCAAATCCAGTCAACATTTCAGAATGTCAGTGTTGACTAAACTAATAAAAACAAATACAGCCAACACTGAGATCATTCTGCACATGCATGAGCTTGAGTGACTTCGCGGGATAAACAGCAACGCCATCTTGTCAAGTTCACGCGTCAGGTAAGTTGCACTAGATAAATGTTATTTTTTAGACTAAATTTATTGACAAAAATGTACAGCATATCCGATGTCTTTGAGTGGATATTTAGAAGTGTTTTATAAGTTGTATATCCGAAGAAAATGAATATTTATGTTAACTGTATGTCAAGTTAATGAGTCAGGTAAGTGGCACTGAATATTTGTACTTAGACTGAATTGATCAAAATTTGTATATTTAAAAAGGTGTAAACGTATTATTTAAAACATATATACACAAACATACAACATACAGTATAACACTGAATAAGCATTGTATGAATATGTCTGAGGGAAATGAGCTGTTTAAGTGAAGGGAACGTGGTCTTTCTTCTTGTTTACACACTTAATGTCAAAAGCTGTGTTACTATAATGAATTTTAGGTTTAATTTTGGCGTTTTGTATGATATTTTTGTGTTTCCGTGAAGTGAAAAGATGGCATGAAGAGATCGCGAGGTCTTTCTCTTTTATAAGCCATTGATGCTTAATATGACGAAACATGTAATGTATACCACAGTAATGCGCTTATTTGAAGTTAACGTGGGCGTGTTGAGTGGGTTTTTGCGTGTGCAAACTTTTGCAATTGTCCCGTGAAGTTAAAAGACGACATTAAACGTGACTAACAACAATCTTCCCTGAAATCTCGCTTTTTTTCCAAACGGGCAAACTCCAAATGGCGTTTCTGTTCTCGTGAATGGCGCCTCGGAAGAGGAGTACGTTCCGAACGAGAATAAACAACTGAATGCTTTCACAGGGCCGTTATCAAAGCAGGGTACATCTCAGTCAGTTCCCTAGGTAGTGAATCACTAGATCGTGCACACGAGTCCCTGCACTGGTAAAGAGACCATGGCTTATTAAACATTGGGACAATTGATCAATCAATTTGTAAAACATTACCATTGGTATTTATCAACAACAGGCAGGACCGTTATATTTTGATATTATTTTTATGCTGTTTAAGGTAGACTTATAATATGAAATGTGCATGTTCTGCCAGAGAAAAACAGTGGAGTTTTGGTTCCTTCGACACACGATTTTTCTGTTTAATGCTGTGAAGCTACTTTGACACAGTGACTGGAGTTTACTTGAGTTTACTTGGTTTGGAGCGCTTTGTGACATATTGGTAGAGTTTGGATGTTGAGAATGATCAGGCATTGGACCAGAAGAGCTGAAAGGGAATTTGACCTTCAGTGTGACATAAACTACTTCTAGTCCAATGGCTTGAATAATTCTCAACATCTACCAACAAGTATGAAAAGGAATAAACCCGCTGAGAACAACCTGTGTTCACACAACGCACGATCGGCTGCACTCATTAACGCAAAATGGCTCATTTTGATGGGAACGAGAGCAGGGATTTATTTTTGGAATCGAATGAAGCAGGAACGAGCCATATTGGCAGGGGCTGTGCGACCGACTGCATTAGACTGGGCAGCCCAGTTAATTAATGTGTATCTGCTCTGGCCAATGGGATTCTGGGCCATCTCCATCGCCAGTCACTTTGAATCTGGGAGCTGCCACAATCTGACTGCTGGAGCGCCAAGATGACACCAGCTCTGGATCTCAACATCTTTGGAACATCCTCCATCACTAACAATGCTGGGTAAAGACACAGAGCTACACAGAACAACACAACACAACACAAGACATTTCATGTTTGCATGCACATTATTCAGATATAAATACATATTTGCATGCACATTATTCAGATATAAATACATGTTTGCATGCATATTATTCAGATATAAATATGTTTGCATGCACATTATTCAGATATAAACAAATATTTTAGTGTCAATACAAGTAAAGCCCAACTGAAAGCAATACAAAAATATTTTCAAAAGCTAACCTATCCTTTTCTCTGTGAAGTTATATACAATTTTGCAACTTTGTTGCCATTACAACATAACATCTAAAACCCTAAAATGACCATAATGATTTAAAGAGCTTTTCAGCTATAATAACACACAGGTTTTTACAGAAAAAAATAATAATATAAGAGTTTTGATAAAATTATAAGCTTCACATTTCTGCTCTTAAATCTTCCAAAATTGGCACATTCAGTTCCACTGTGAGAGCCTCGCCGTAACCTTGAATTTTGCTTTCGAGGGAGCTGGAAAAATAATTTGTCATAGTATTCAACATTATGGACTGAACCCAACCTGTGGTAAACTCAGAATATTGATTTATAGACCACATTTGGGCTAATCTGCCTTTATTTTGAAAAAGAAAAAAAACAACATGCTGCACAGCTATACTATACACACAATTTACAGCATTTTCCATCTGAACACTAGTGGCAGTCAAACTTTTATACCAACTTTTATACAAGGTTAACTGATTAATATAGACTTATTTTGGTCACACTTTAGTTTGGGGACCATGCAGTTCTCACTATTATTTACAGTTTTTGTCTAAAGTCTTATTGCTGCTTATTAATAGTAAGGTAGTAGTTAAGTTTAGATATGGGGCGGATTAAGGGAACTAAAATATGGCTTTATAAGTACTAATAAACAGCCAATAGTAATATGCATGATAATAAGCAACTAGTTAATAGTGAGAATTTTTCTCCAAACTAAAGTATTACCTATGAAACACGAGCCACGAAAAAAGAGTCTTTCTTATATAAGCAACCTAAAATCACATCTTCAGCAAATGTGTTTTAATCTCACATTTGCTTTTGATAACACTATCAATTAGGTTTAGGTGGGATTTAGTGTAGATGGTACATTTTATTATTTACTATTTATTCTTTTATTTTATTTAGCAATTCTGCTTTAGTAACTCATTAATTGACATTCATGCCCTTGATAACAGCACACAAGCATAATAATATTACAGTTTATCTTTATTTCCTCATTGTGAGTGGATGCACACATTTCGAATCACTCAAGTGTGGCTGATTTAAATGTTAATGTAACAGCTGCTTTTGCAGTTTAGTTATAATAATCTTTCTTTCACTTGCTTTTATAGTTAAATACTATAGTTAATTCTTTAGAAAGAGCAGAGCAAGTCTAATTTGCTTCCTCATGGTAGAGGAGTCCTGTGCGGTTAAACTTTGTCGTGCTAAAACAATAATCACAGTACACAGTTTGGCAAGAAGTTTGCGTAAGAAACCCTTTGAATCGTCCATCTCGCTCTCTGGACTCTGTGGTCCGTTACACAGACAGCGTGTTTTTGACACGGTTGCTATGGCAGCGATGAGAGACAAACGTGGCAGTGTGTTTGAGTGTGTCAGCGTACATAAAAGTGTCTTGTCTTTCTCAGTGATCTCAAACGCCTCTCTGTCTCACGCCAGAGTTTGTACATCTTTCTCTCTGTCATATTTGAAAGAATGATTTACCACAACATTTACATTCTCTCATCATTTACTCACCCTCGAGTCGTTTCAAACCAGCCTTTCTACTGATCACAAAAGAAGATGTTTAGCAGAACATTCACAGCTTTTTTTTTTCTCTCACAAAGCCATCATATGATTTCAGAAGTCGTATAGATACTTTAATGGGCCTTTTTTATTGTCCAAACTTAAGTTTGGACATTAACATTTGCTGCCATTAAAGGTGTGGTAAGCGATTTTTCAAAAATGCTTTAGAAAACTGATTCGGGCCGACTAGCAAAACAAACTTGTAGCCAATCAGCAGTAAGGGGTGTGTCTACTCATGATGTGGAGGAGAGAGCGTTCAGTGCACAGGACGGACATTAGCGAGCCGAGCGACAGAAAGATAGAGATGGCGGATAAAAAACAAAAGAGGAAAACGTCTGCGGAACAAAAGAAGGCAATAAGGCAAGAAGTAGGACCCGTGTACATATCGGATCAGCTTCCCAGCGCTGGAGAGAACTCAAGGAGCAAAAGGCCTGCGATCGGACGCCGAGGTTGCTTTGTTTCTTCTCGATAGGTGAGTAACACCGTGTCTGCGCCGCAACAGCTAAAGTCTGTCTAGTACACTGGACGCAACAAAGCGACCGTTGAAAATCATTTGAAATTTGTGTCAATATGTCATAAATAGAACACAGCAGCAGTTTTCTGTCGGGGATTTGTCGTGCCGCGCCACGCCGCATCCAGTGTAGACAGCATCACTGATTATAATGAGTTCTATAGAATTTTGTCACGCTGCGCCGCTCGCGTCCGGTGTAGACACGGTGTAACATTGTTTTTGCTTTGTTTCACAGAACTAATCGTTGCCTGGGTTGCGTATGTATGTGTGAGGCAGAGCTATTAAAATAGGGGCGAGACCCTTTTGGGGGTAGGGGCGTGTTTGTTTTGGTGATTTCAAATGTTAACATTGGCTACCAGAAATCGCTTACCCCACCTTTAAAACAAAGTCATACTAGTTTAGAATGAGCCTTAAATAAATGATGCCCCATCATTGATTCAGTGTTCTGAATTTTAAACAACCTGAATGAATCATCGATTGATTGTTCCCTTTACACTTTTATTTTCTCTGATTATTACATTTTAATGATGTGTACTTCTGTTCTGACATCTATGTCGGCAAAGGGGAGGATTTAACTATATGTCACATAGGGGGTGGCTGAGATCATAATTTCCACCTAATTTTTGTCTCAAGAACAACCGCCTATTTTGAGATGAATTTAGAAAGCTCTTTAACCTATCTATCTATCTGTCTGCTAGTTATATATAGCACTTTACAGCACCTCTGCAGCAACGGAGACTGCCATAAACTGAAAATAATTGGCAGAGTACTTTCCAAAAGTGTTGCGCAATTAATGTGCTGTTCAGCTAATTACATTCAATTTGATGATTCCCGAGGCACATTCCACTTTAACAAACCAAGACTGATATAACCGTCAAATGAATAATTGCGGCTGACGGCGCTTCATAGCAGGACTGACACAGTCGAGGAGAAATGCACCAGCTATTATTCAACTCAAAAGCTTGGCTTTGGAAGAACAAAGAGAGACTCGGTCTGTTTTCTGACAAACAGCTTACAAGTTCATGTAAGGACGACAGACCCTCTGGTTTTGGTTCCCTTAGTGTAAGATGACAGATTTACTACAGTAAAGTACACTGTTTTTACTCACACAGAAATAGAAAATGTGTTTTATATATATATATATATATATTATGATTTGATTTTGTGATTATTACATAGAAAATGTAATAATTAATACAAATATTTTCATTTACATTTTTTACATTTTAATAAAAGTACGTAGTATTACGTTTGTTTATTTCAACTGTATTTTGCATTATTTTTTAAGTAAAAATACCAGTAAAATTTCAGTAACAATATAATATTTTAATATATTTCATAATAAACTATATAAACTAATAATAAACTAATTATTATTATTATTATTTTATAATAATACAATTTAATAATACATTTGTTTACTCCAACTCCAATTTCTCCAATTTAGGTGCATTTGGTGCCTGTCGAATGTTAATTTTGGACCCAGGTTATAGAAAATAATGTCAGAAAACAATAAAGGCTCTGTAATCAAGCTTGTGTTTAATTATTCAAATGATCCGCTCATGCAGTGTCCACACAAATAACCATTTCCCCACCTATTTTTCCTCAAAGTGTCCAGGTTTTCAAAGTAAATCGAAATCAAAGGATTTATTAAGAGTGACCTTGCTTCCTCTCTCACAGCGCTGGAGAACAGAGCCACCTGTTTTCAGCATCTCCCTCCTAACGTGTGTTCATTTGAGCAGCAGCTTTTCAGAGTGTGTCATCTCCAAGTCCCATTTGCTGCCAGTAATGAGACCATAAATCATATATTGATGTGTCTCGCTGGCATGCGACGCGGCGGAGTTTTCGCTGCTGGACTAATGCATCATATTAGCTCTACAACAGCTACAAAGATACACAGCTGACTGTCTGCTGCTCAGAAGTGTGTCATGCGTGTACGGTCTTCATCATGTCCAACACGTTACACGTTTTCACCTGAACCTGCCAGAAATAAACCACTAATGCTTTGCAGTGTCTAATGTTATGCAGCCAGACTTTTGCGAATCAGCATAAAATCTGGTCCACACTGCAGGTTACTCTGGCCAAGAATCGACCGACCACAGTTTTCTGGGGTTTTTTTCCCCCATAGTGTTTATTCTAAAATAGGTTGGAACATACAGTGTGCTTAAAGCTGCTGTATTTTTTGTTTTTGTCATTGAAGGTTGTTAATGTTAACATTAGTTACTGCATTAAGTATCATGAACTAACAATGGGCATTTTTACAGTATTTATGAATCTAGGTTTATGTAAATGTATACATACATACATAATTAACTATTAATTAAATGTTTGTCAGAATATATCCACTGTTCAATTATTCAATTTGAAAAGCTAAACATGTGTTAGTATATGCAGAACGTAACATTAACCCAGATTAATAAACACTTGTTCATTACTAGTTTATGATATCTAATACATTAACCGATGTCAACAAATGTAACCTTATTGTAAAGTGTTACCAAGATCAGTATGAACAATATGAAGACTTTATTTACACTGAAGGGACTGTATTCATATTTACATGCTGAAGAGAGAATAACAGCTGTATATAATTTAAAAATCAGAATAAATAAAAATATAAGTCAATGTATATACACAAGTGCTCAAATTTTTTGAATAATTATTTAATAATGATTTTAAATAATTATATTATTTTATTTTTATTTAAACTTATTTTACATGATTTCTTTTTTTTTAGAGACATCTCATCTTTTCACCAAGGCTGCATTTAATGAAAACTGCAATATTTTGAAATATTATTTCAAATAACCTTTCTATTGGAATATATTTTAAAATGCAATTTATTCCTGTAATGGCAAAAGCTGAATTTTCTACAGTCATTACTTATTTATTTTTGTTAAATAAATAAAAAATACAAATATAAATTCATCAAAAATAAAAATAAATAAATACATAAATCTTAACACCAAATTTTCTGAATTGTAGTGTAGGCAAATTTATTTAAATAAATGAAAAAATAATTTAAAAAAGGATGAATGAATGAATGAATGAAGTTAAGTTATTAGCTCTTCCAACTCTGAGACAGAAACAGATTGAACTAAGAAAAATGCCTTTCAGTTACTGCTGTGTTTAATGAATTAAATAGTGAACACCAGAACGCAGAATGCATAAAGCTAGCCAATGAGTCTGAAGCACCATCATACGGTTAGCGGACGGTTCACGAGCGGTCGGTGTGCGTGTGTAGAAACTCGTCCCATTCTGTATGAATAGAGTCTGGTGATCAGCGGCTGGAATCTCGTTGATAGCGGGTGTATGGACATCTCAGGACACACCACAGGTTGTAGAGCTTAGTGTGAGCGAGTGAGTGCGGCGTATCTCTGAGCGCTGCGGGGTGGAAGATCACTCAGCTTTGCTCTCTCTCTTCACTCTTATCCAAAATGGAGCTCCCTCATCCCTCTCCAGGCCAGGCTCTGCTCCTCACATGGATTTAGGTCCTCTCTCAACCGGCTTTCCCTTTGTAGCTCTCTAATCTCTGGGCTGTGGTTGGCGTCTGGAGCCTGACAGAGCCAGTGGAGTTTCGGAGGACATTTTCTTGGTTTGAAGGGAATCCAATCACTCCGCTCAGAAGGAGGTCAGGCCTTTTCATCTGGTGCTTGGGTGATACTGTGCTTTTCATCTGCACAGGTAACCAATAACCTGCAGCTCACACCCTCTTTTACAAATGTTCTTGTTTTTGTTTTCATTTGTTGCTGCCTTCATGTGTGGCCAAAAATCTGCAGCTTCAATCTGATTGGCTGGTGAAACGCAAGTTCTGCAAGTCGAAGGTGACTTTGCCTCGAAGGGATGGTTCACCCAAAAATGAACATTTTTGAAGGAACCAAAACTCCATCGTTCTTCTCTGGCCAGACGAATCCAGCAGTTTAATTGCAGGCTGCAACACAGGTCAGATTGTGCAGAGGACTGGTCTGGTTCCTGTGGTCTTGTCCCGATGGCCGTCTAGGTGATGAGGTCTTCAGAGGGGATCTGTCTCTGGGGCTCATCTAGTTGTCCTGGTCTCCGCTGACATTCAGGGCTGTCGAGGGTGTTTCTAGGTCCTGATCCACTATCTGATCTGGATACAGACTGGATCTGGTGGCTACGGTGACCTCGGAATAAGAATGAGACAGTCTAATATTAGCGTAGATGCCACTGAGAACAATAAAGCACATTTTAATTGTAGTAGACACTCTAAACTTTTACACATATTACCTTAAATGGGTCATATGATGCTATTTAAATTTTTCCTTTCTCTTTGGAGTGTTACAAGCTCTTGGTGCATAAAGAAGATTTGTAAAGTTGCAAAGACCAAAGTCTCAAATCCAAAGAGATATTCTTTATAAAAGTTAAGAGTCAACCACGCCCTCCTAAAACGGCTCGTTCTAACACGCCCCCACATGTCTACGTCACGATGTGGGAAGATTTGCATAATGCCGCCCAAATGTTCACGCAAAGAAAGAAGGCGTAACTTTTATTCTCGATGTAGTATTGTTGCTGCTGCCATGTCGAGACGCTGTGTGTTTCGTTGTGAAAGCGAAACTACTTTGTTTGGTCTTCCAAAAGAGGACACGACTTCACAAATGCAGACATGGTCTTATGTTAACACGGCGCGATGCAACGCAATGCGTAAACAGACAGTATATGTCATTATAATCCGTAATTATGTCCCCACTGGATGCAAAAAATGCCTTGTGTATAATGGGTTTTATTGGTTTTGTCTCGTCATCCCGGGACACACAGAAACACAGTATGGTGAGGGGCATAACATTTCCGTCACACGCTTGACGTATTCGGCCAATGACAATGCACTGGATAGCTGGCCAATCAGAGCACACCTCGCTTTTCAGACCGATGAGCTTTGTAAAAATCGACGCGTTTCAGAAAGGCGGGGCATAGAGGAGAAACAATAATGTACAGTATGTGGAAAATAATGTGTTTTCTGAACCTTAAACCGCATAAACACATTTCATTATACCAAATACACAAAATAATGTTCTTTTTAGCAACATCATATGACCCCTTTAAGTCTTAGTGTTGAAAGTACACACACACACTATGTAGTTGCAGTGGAGCAGTCTGGTCACATGGCAGTGTTTGGAGCCTTGGGAGAACTGACTGGCCAGCATCTGAAAACTTGCAATGATGAGAAAGCACCAATGAAATCTTTGGCCTCACCCTGATGGAGAAATAAAGTACAATTTATCTGAAGAAATGAAGTGATGCCTTTTAAATACTTTAAAATGTAATACCAGTTAATTAAATTTGTGATTTTTTTTGGCACACAAAAAAAATCTCAATCCATAGCACAACACAGGGAGCATTGATGTTGACCGTTCATTAGTTGCAAGGATTTGTAACAGAACATGCACATTTCATATTATAAGTCTACCTTAAACAGCATTAAAATAATATCAAAATATGCCTGCCTGTTGTTCCGAAGCGCCTTCACGAGACCAGAAAGGCCGTGTACATTAATCCTCCCCTTTTGAAAAGAGCCTGGTTGTTAGTCACGTTTAATGTCGACTTTTAACTTCACGGGACAATTGCAAACGTTTGCACACACAAAAACCCATTCAACACGCCCATGTTAACTTCAAATAAGCGTATTACTGTGGTTTACATTACACGTTTCGTCGTAGTAAGCATCAATGGCTTATAAAAGAGAGACCGCGTGATCTCTTCATATCTTTTAACGTCACGGAAACACAAAAATATCATACAACACGCCAAAATTAAACCTAAAATTCATCATAGTAAAACAGAATGTTAACTTGAAATTAAGTGTTTTATGGATTAAACGAGAAGAAAGGCCACGTTCCCTTCACTTAAACAGCTCATTTCCCTCAGACATATTCATACAACACTCATTCGATGTTTTTATATATGTTGTACGTTTGTGTATAAATACATACGTTTTAAATAATACGTTTACACCTTTTTTTATTATACAAGTATTGATAAATTCAGTCTAAGTACAAATTCAGTTCCACTTACCTGACGCGTGAACTTGACATACATTTAACATAGCCTAAATATTAATTTTTCTTCGGACACACGACTTATAAAATACTTCTAAATATCCACTCAAAAACATCGGATATGCTGTATGTTTTTGTCGATAAATTTAGTCTAAAAAATAACATTTATTTAGTGGCACTTACCTGACTCGTGAACTTGACAAGATGTATTTATGTAGGCTATTTATGGCGCTGTTGTCACTCAGGCTCGTGCAGGTGAATGATCTCAGTGTTGAAAAAAGTCACCTATATCTATAATGGCCTGCAGGTGAGTAACAGCAAATTTTCATTTTTGGCTGAACTATCCCTTTCAAAGACATTCACAGGTTCTAGAGCAAACTAAGCAAAAACATACAAGAAAACATAGGAAACCAGTGGTGGTTACCATGACAGGTAGCAGCATGTACAAGTTGCATGTTAATTAGACCTTAAATCCAAAGAGAAAAAAAATACAAAAACCTACAATGACCCCCAAAAAAAGAAGCAGATATTATAGCATCTATTATAGAAGTGAACCATACAGATTTCAAGTGTAGAGCCAAGTTGCATGTTAATTAGACCTTAAATCCAAAGACAAAAAAAATACAAAAACCTACAATGACCCCAAAAAAAAAGAAGCAGATATTATAGCATCTATTATAGAAGTGAACCATACAGATTTCAAGTGTAGAGCATCTGCCATGCAGGTGTGGAGCTAAAGAGTGACTCTTGACTAAAGGTGAGCGTTGAAGAGGTTTGTTTGAATGTTAAACGGAGAGCACAACAGTACTCAACAGAGAAGAACTCTATTTCTGGCAGATGTTTCCTTACTGAAGAAACAAACATGATGTGTATAGTTTCCAGGCGCTAGTTTTGAGAAATAACTAGTTGCTGGATTTGCCAAAGTTTGTGAATTACCTGTGATTGTTCCCTTTAGATGCCAGTGAGAGGGCAATTTACTGTCTATATAGGCGGTTCTTGGCCAAAATAGGCTACAGTGAGGATAAAGGAAAATATATACATACACATATGCATGAGAATTCTTTTTTTTTAAATGTTATATTTATTGGATAGGACAGTAGAAAGCAGACAGGAAAGCATTGGGTGTAGAGAGGAGAGGCAAAGGACCTCGAGACGGGAATTGAACTCTGGTTTATATAACTGTTTTTACTGTATTTGTGATCAAATAAATGCAGCCTTGGTGAGCAAAAGGGGCTTCTTTTAAAAACATTACAAATCTCACAACTGCAAACTTTGTAGTGTAACATTAAAAGGTTACCGTGCTCCTCTAAAGAGACTATATACAAAGTCAAGTTTTAGTAGATATAGACATTTTATATGATGAATGAAGTAACATTTGACGTTCTGTCGAATTAAACAAATTAATGAGCACAGCAGATAATCATTGGGATGCAGATATCGTGACACTGACATTTGTTTAGAACATTTAAGTCTGAAAGGAACATGCTGACATTTATCTTTCACATATAGATGGGATATGACAGAGCTAATTAATCTTTTAACAGAAGGTCAGAAATAACAGGCAAATGCCAACAGAGATCTGAAGCACGTGTCCATAGATAAACACACACGGAGAATCAGCGCCGCTGTCATTCGTTTCAGCACGTGTCAGTCAAATCTCAGAGTTCTCATTGGACGATGAACTGTGGCCTGTTTCATATGGCAGTAGAAGTCTACAGGTAGGACACACTCATTTATTTATCTGGCCACTCAAAATTAGATGCTGAATGTAACTAATTGGGCTAAAATAAGCCAAACAGGAGTCTTTGTCTACATGTCACTTTCACTGTGTACTACACAAGATAATATAAATTGAATGCTTGGATTGAAAAAAGCAATGCAATGATCCAGTGGGGGAAAAATCATTCAAGATGATGAATGAACAAAACTACACACAACATTTATTACTGAAAAGTATTGATTTTGTGCACATGCACAGTGTTCGTGGATTGGAAATCGTCCAGCAGAGGTTCTTGTAGAGGTCATGGTGAGAAATATTTGCTGCACACAGCTGTTCTTTCTTTCACACACCCATATGTTCCTTACAGCAGCACACAACACTTCTGCAAGATAATCAGGTCACCCAGTTACTCAAACTACAACCAATCTGTGAAGAGGTGATGGTGGAGAGCAGAAACATTGCTTCAAATCTGATCATCACGGAGAGAAGATCCTCTGAAGCATGACAGCTACACTGGCCAGAGCTTTAAAACCACTGTTCAACCTTGCAGCGTATGTCATACTCAAATCAACCACGGGCGACTTGACCTTTGACCCTCACCTATAATTCTAGGCTATATGACTTTTTTCATGTCTTCTTGTCATTGCAAGAATGTGCATTATATGATAAAATGCAATTATGTGATGCAAGACAGAAGAGACTAATCACAATTCCACATTAGTTGAATTTAGTTACATTTTGAATTCTATAACTTTAAATCAATACATTTAAATTTGGAATGTTTTTCAGGTAAAGGAATAGTTCACCCAAAAATTAAAATAGAATATTTTTCAAGAATGTTGGTAACAAAACAGTTAAAGGTAGCCAATGACTTCCATAGTATGGAATATAAGCGTTTATGCGGTTTAAGGTCCATAAAACACATTATTTTCCACATACTGTACATTATTGTTTCTCCTCTATGCCCCGCCTTTCTGAAACGCATCGATTTTTACAAAGCTCATCGGTCTGGAAAGCGAGGTGTACGCTGATTGGCCAGCTATCCAGTGCGTTGTGATTGGCCGAATACCTCAAGCGTGTGACGGAAATGTTACGCCCTCACCATACTGTGATGTCGTGTCCCAGCGCGATGAGACAAAACCAATAAAACCCATTATAAACGAGGCATTTGTAGCATCCAGTGGGGACATAATTA
>NW_015539929.1:868750-895815 GCF_001515605.1 Sinocyclocheilus anshuiensis
TTGCAACTTTAGGGATCTTATCTATTCACGAACAGCTTGTAACACTCCAAAGAGAAAGGAAAACTTGAAATCGCATTATATGACCCCTTTAAACCAATGCAACACTAATGTCAAGTTTTAGGAATAGTTTAGCACAATTAATTAAGATGCCTCGAAAATGTTCTTCTTCTACTACTTTTATTTTTTTTAGGCAGATATTACTGATATTTTGTAATTATGCTATAAAAAGTCTAAGACTTAACAAATCTGAACAAGACAACAAACAGCCAAAACCGAACTAAGCCTTTCGCAACAAAGCAATAATCCACAAGAGGCTGTGCGTTACTGTGATTTTACCTTGGTTAATACAGAGTGCTTTCGCAAACAAAATGAAACTGCAACAACAGCATCAGTAGCAACATGATAAAAGAAACCAATGTTCAATCATTTGTCACATTTATTTAAAGCATTGCTGATTGTGAAATACATTTATTTTATGTGAAAACAAATTACAGCTCCAGTTAGTGAGGAGAATGACAGTAACTGAAGCACACAGACTGTGACCAGTAGTGTAAAAAGTGCACCAACGCAACAGAAAACTGAACAAAATAGCACATTTTTTAAGAAATACTTACACATTTCAGTGAAAACACTCATGTTAAACCTGATATGACACGTCCAAACATGCCACATTTGATTTGAGAGCTACAACAGAGTACAACATTTTCAGTGAATAAAGTGCATGAGTCATACTGATTACTCTTATGATACTTTCATTGTGCTTGTTCTGTCCTTTCTTCAGCTTGACAGCCCATAACATGGAAGAGATAGTCTTCAAAATTTCACCTTTGCGGATGTGATAATATTGAGGACTTCTCATAGATGCAGCAGCTTTCATATAAGAACAATATTTACTATAACCCAACCCCGAACCAACCGCTCACACAAACCTGCTGACATGATTCGATTTAAAGCAAAACTAGGGTTTGGCTGATTTGTGCGCCTTTAACTTTTTTTTCAGTTTAGCTTCATAGTATAAAGTTAATTACAAACTCGAATTACAATTCATCAGTTTTTAAAGTTAATTCAAATTCAAATTTACTAATTTAAATTTAATTAAAAAGGCATTCTCAACTCAATTCTGAAGAGCACAGCCCAGTTGCCGCAATATTTTTCACACATTTTGAAAAAGAAAAGAAAAATCTTAGTACTATTAACTGCGATGTATTTTGAATAAATCTGTCAATAAATGAGTGAAATAATCTGAAAAATATAAACATCAATAAATGGAGTTGATCTGAGAAGTAAACCAGTGGATTGTGTTTCATCTAGACCACAAACGATAAATCCCATCACACTTAAACCAAACATCATATTATACTCTATGGAAAGATGCATGGATGCTCTGCAGACAAACAGCCAACAAATCCAGCTACATAAGCACACACACACACACACACGCACGCACAAAGATCCGCTTCTGTGGTCACAGTGTTTGCGCACCGGTGCCACAATGCCATTTACACTGGTTAATTTCTTTCCCCATGGGTCCACTTCATTTTTAATGCAAACTGTCAACATTTGCTCAGTGGCGGTCTGGAGTGAATGTGTTTTTGTCCCAGATTCTCGCTTAACTATATGCACTGCTGTGACTTCTTAAAGTCTTATTTAAACAGCATTCACAACTTACACCCTATAAGCCTGATGGATTTCCAAAGTATTCAGAAGTGAAACAAATAAATGCTGAATGAGAATAATGTATGGCTGGATTTAATTTGCAATATCATACAATTAATAACTGGCTGATGTATTTGTTTATTACCATGTATGTTTTTAATTATTGCAGTAAAGTTCCAGGTTACATATACAGCCAAAACAAACATGCATAATAAAACGCATTGACAGTTACACACTTAGTATGGCTGCGTATAGACCGACCATATCTTCTTCTCTTTTTCTTTACTGTTTTTTCTTCTAGCCTGTGAGCTTCTCTAACGTCCACTGGAGCAGACAGAAAAGAAGATTAAGAGACTGTAAACTGCAAATATCGTCATCTCTTATAATAAACTGCTTGTGATGCTCCTCATTTTTAAATCACTTTGGATAAAAGCTTCAGCCTAAATGACTAAATGTAATGCATTCGGCTGATGTGTGCACATTTGCTCTTTAAAGTATCTGATTTTTAATGTTACTTTTAAATAAATGAATAAATAAAACATGCATAGAATAAAAATGCAAATACTGAAAATAAATTGATTGTTCAAAGTTATTTTGTAAATAAAAATAGATTTTTTTGTCAAACTATACTCCAATAAAGTACTTTTTCAGTTTTTCCACTTCAAAATTTCATTTTTATTCCAATGTTGCTTGCCGATTTCTTTGTAATTAGCAATTTCCCAGTGAAAACTCTTTCTACACCATTTTTTTAGTGCACTGTATAACAGCAGAATTTCTGTAAGTTCCTACACAAAAGCAACACAAAGAACAATTTAGTGCCCGTCTCTGTTGTCCATCTGCTGATGACGACAATGCAGATGTTTGGTCTGAACTAAAACGTGACATTCCTTCAGCTACAACAGAGTACAACATTTTCAGTGAATAAAGTGCATGAGTCATACTGATTACTCTTATGATACTTTCATTGTGCTTGTTCTGTCCTTTCTTCAGCTTGACAGCCCCGGTTTCCATAACATGGAAGAGATAGTCTTCAAAATTTCACCTTTGCGGATGTGATAATATTGAGGACTTCTCATAGATGCAGCAGCTTTCATATAAGAACAATATTTACTATAACCCAACCCCGAACCAACCGCTCACACAAACCTGCTGACATGATTCGATTTAAAGCAAAACTAGGGTTTGGCTGATTTGTGCGCCTTTAACTTTTTTTTCAGTTTAGCTTCATAGTATAAAGTTAATTACAAACTCGAATTACAATTCATCAGTTTTTAAAGTTAATTCAAATTCAAATTTACTAATTTAAATTTAATTAAAAAGGCATTCTCAACTCAATTCTGAAGAGCACAGCCCAGTTGCCGCAATATTTTTCACACATTTTGAAAAAGAAAAGAAAAATCTTAGTACTATTAACTGCGATGTATTTTGAATAAATCTGTCAATAAATGAGTGAAATAATCTGAAAAATATAAACATCAATAAATGGAGTTGATCTGAGAAGTAAACCAGTGGATTGTGTTTCATCTAGACCACAAACGATAAATCCCATCACACTTAAACCAAACATCATATTATACTCTATGGAAAGATGCATGGATGCTCTGCAGACAAACAGCCAACAAATCCAGCTACATAAGCACACACACACACACACACGCACGCACAAAGATCCGCTTCTGTGGTCACAGTGTTTGCGCACCGGTGCCACAATGCCATTTACACTGGTTAATTTCTTTCCCCATGGGTCCACTTCATTTTTAATGCAAACTGTCAACATTTGCTCAGTGGCGGTCTGGAGTGAATGTGTTTTTGTCCCAGATTCTCGCTTAACTATATGCACTGCTGTGACTTCTTAAAGTCTTATTTAAACAGCATTCACAACTTACACCCTATAAGCCTGATGGATTTCCAAAGTATTCAGAAGTGAAACAAATAAATGCTGAATGAGAATAATGTATGGCTGGATTTAATTTGCAATATCATACAATTAATAACTGGCTGATGTATTTGTTTATTACCATGTATGTTTTTAATTATTGCAGTAAAGTTCCAGGTTACATATACAGCCAAAACAAACATGCATAATAAAACGCATTGACAGTTACACACTTAGTATGGCTGCGTATAGACCGACCATATCTTCTTCTCTTTTTCTTTACTGTTTTTTCTTCTAGCCTGTGAGCTTCTCTAACGTCCACTGGAGCAGACAGAAAAGAAGATTAAGAGACTGTAAACTGCAAATATCGTCATCTCTTATAATAAACTGCTTGTGATGCTCCTCATTTTTAAATCACTTTGGATAAAAGCTTCAGCCTAAATGACTAAATGTAATGCATTCGGCTGATGTGTGCACATTTGCTCTTTAAAGTATCTGATTTTTAATGTTACTTTTAAATAAATGAATAAATAAAACATGCATAGAATAAAAATGCAAATACTGAAAATAAATTGATTGTTCAAAGTTATTTTGTAAATAAAAATAGATTTTTTTGTCAAACTATACTCCAATAAAGTACTTTTTCAGTTTTTCCACTTCAAAATTTCATTTTTATTCCAATGTTGCTTGCCGATTTCTTTGTAATTAGCAATTTCCCAGTGAAAACTCTTTCTACACCATTTTTTTAGTGCACTGTATAACAGCAGAATTTCTGTAAGTTCCTACACAAAAGCAACACAAAGAACAATTTAGTGCCCGTCTCTGTTGTCCATCTGCTGATGACGACAATGCAGATGTTTGGTCTGAACTAAAACGTGACATTCCTTCCCACAGTGCCTCATTTCCAGCATCAGGATTGGCTGTACGACATGGCGGTTGTATCTGCGGCTGCATCTCTGTGGATTTGGAGATGAGTCCTAACCCGTGTGTGAAATCTTCACCTGTGAGGCGAATCGGTACGCTTGAGCAGAGCCGTGATAAGAGGCAGAAATATGAGAGTTCAGAGATGAGAGAGAGTGTGGAACGACAGGGATTTGCAGCTTATCGCTGCAGCCGCATGATGAAAATGCAAACAGACTCATTAAGTTGGGATGAAATGACACCGGGCGAGTTCATCCGGACCACAAACTCTAAGCATGAGTAGAGTAGGTAGCATTAAACATATATATGAAGCTTACACTTTTTATTAGAAATAATATCAGATGCTAAAATAAGAATATATCAAGCTCATGTAGTATCAAAATTCTCTTGCATTTTCAGCATCTATCACCTTATAGGTAACATATGTGACCCTGGAGCACAAAAGCAGTCTTAAGTCGCTGGGGAATATTTGTAGCAATAACCAAAAATACATTGTATCAAAATGATTGATTTTTCTTTTATGCCAAAAATCATTAGGATATTAAGTAAAGATCATGTTCCATGAAGATATTTTGTAAATTTCCTACCGTAAATATATCAAAACTTAATTTTTGATTAGTAATATGCATTGCTAAGAACTTCATTTGGACAACTTTAAAGGCCATTTTCTCAATTTTATTTTTTCTTTTGCACCCTCAGATTCCAGATTTTCAAATAGTTGTATCTCGGCCAAGTATTGTCCTATCCTAACAAACCATACATCAATGGAAAGCTTATATATTCAGCTTTCAGATGATGTATAAATCTCAATTTCGAAAAATTGACCCTTGTGACTGGTTTTGTGGTCCAGGGTCACATAAATGGTAATTTCACTCTTGATTGAGGGCAATATATTACATTTCCATACGTGTTTTTTACAGCCATGAGATGCCATATTCTTCCTACGTCATTTATTGTAACTTATAGCGACTGATGCCCGGACATGCTTGTAAATGCTGTGTGTACGTGTCCAGTGTGACCTCTGACCTTTGGTTCACAGCGGTGCTGAGTGATCTTCGGGTGAGACAGCAAGCGCAGGTTATTTGTGTCTGTGTTGAGTGACTCAGCTGCCATTGCTCATGTGCTTCAGAGATGTAGATGGCAGCTCAAATGCCTTTTGTCTCAGAGTACACTTGTGCGTGTCACCAAAAAGAGACAGCGAAGCCTGCTGAGTCGACTTCAGCCGCGACTCCCAATCACAATAAACACCCACACACACACACACACACACACACACACACAAGCAGTTGTGTGTTTACTGGCATCGCAGCGCTGAAGCTGTAAACTGTGTCGGCTGCAGGTTGCGCTCTCATTGTCAGCGTGTCAGTGCAGTGGGCCTGATGGCTGCTATTTTTAAAGTGGGTTTATGTAAATGCATAATTATACAGGATTATCATGGCAATTTTAATCTTCTGCTGCTCTGAAAAAAACAAAAAAGAAATTAACAATTCAAAGTGAATGATCTGTGCTGACAGATAAGAATAAAATAGCTGGAAACAGAGTTTCTCATTTTAGCTGCCTGTAGAGCAACGGCAAAAACAGACAGACTATGAAGCAGCTCGAACTCAACGTGACACTTTGATGAGTTTAAACTCGAACTGAGCGGAAAAAAACAACTGCTCACAAATCACTGCATATGGAAACTGAATGTGCATTCAGTGCTATTGATAATTAGGTTACATTTTATTTTACGACGTCCTTGTTACAGTGCAATTGTATATTTAACTACTGAGCAATATTAATTAACTAATTAACAACATATACTTACTATAGGGTTATTGCATGATTCTGCATAATTTACTATTATTACTATAGTAAGTACATGCAACAAGGACACTGTAAAATAAAGTGTTATTGATAATTATTATATAATTATATTCCCTAGTTTCTAATATTGTTAGTATCACATCAATATGCATGGAAATAAGCAGGTCATGCATTCTAAAAAGGCATAAGATGGTTATTTCAATAAGGTCTTCTGTCAACTGTAAATTATAAAGTGAACCTTAAGGAAGTTCTGCCGTAAATACAGCTTTTAGTGTTTTTAAATCTTCTCTTAAAAGTCACTTTTTAGAGAAGCATTTATGTGATTTTTTTTGTAATTGTTTTTATTTCATATGAAATTCTTCTTAAATTGTTTGGTTTTCTTTTTTTATTTATATTTATTTTTGTAAAGTGCTTTAAGATGCAACTCTTAAAGGCACTCAAAAAAAAGTGTTTATCATTGTCGTTATTATTATTATTATTGATTTTGTTTGTGTGTAAAACACTCAATAAATGTGACCCTGGACCACAAAACCAGTCATAAGAGTCAATTTTTCAAAATTGAGATTTATACATCATCTGAAAGCTGAATAAATAAGCTT
The DNA here is from genome assembly GCF_001515605.1 of Sinocyclocheilus anshuiensis. Taxonomy (NCBI): domain Eukaryota; kingdom Metazoa; phylum Chordata; class Actinopteri; order Cypriniformes; family Cyprinidae; genus Sinocyclocheilus; species Sinocyclocheilus anshuiensis. Next base: position 875,609 of record NW_015539929.1, read on the forward strand.
TCCATTGATGTATGGCTTGTTAGAATAGGACAATATTTGGCTGAAATTTACAAAATATCTTCATGGAACTTGATCTTTACTTATTATCCTAATGATTTTTGACATAAAAGAAAAATCAATAATTTTGATAATTTTTGGCTATTGCTACAAATATACCCCAGCGACTTAAGACTGGTTTTGTGCTCCAGGGTCACACATATGTGATGTATTTTAATTGCATATAAGATTTACAACCATTTGGAATAACACACAAACTAATAAACCTACTGTAAATATGATGCATATTTGTCAGTCATACCTAAATATATATCTTATGTTTCTTGTAACTGATTAAATGTAATTGTTTGCACAATTAACCGATTTATGCAATTTACGCAAAGGATTTATTTAAAAAAAAAAAAAAAAACATTTGGACAATATGACTCTTGTTTCTTGTAACTGATTAAATGTAATTGCTTGCACAATTAACCGATTTATGCAATTTACGCAAAGGATTTATTTAAAAAAAAAAAAAAACATTTGGACAATATGACTATATAAATGAAATCAAATGCTTAATCAGACGCAAATGCAGATTAGCCATGATTGTTTGAGTGTACTGTTAGGATAAAATATTTACTAACTTTTAGATACAAGGCCTCAGATCTGTATAAAGTGTTATCATTGAGATACTATAGTTTTGTTAATATTTTGAATTAGATTTGATTTGTATATTTTATGTTTTCATGTTAATTTTAGATACAGTTTTAGTAATTTTGTTTTGTTTTTGTCATTTTTACTATTATTTTATTTAATTTTTGTAATATGTCTATATAGTTTTTATTCATTTTTATTTCAGTTTTAGTTTGAGTTATTTTACTATGTCAAGTTTTTTACCTTGCAACTAGCTGAAATAAAATAAGTTAAAAAAAAAATTATATTTTTTATTTTATTTCAGTTATCATTTATTTTATTGCAATACAAAAGTGTACGAAAGTATGAAAATGTTTTATGGTTTTATTTTTAGTAAAAAAAACTCTGGTATACCTCTAAATGTTTGCTCCATTGAGGTGAGGAGATTTTTAGTCGTTCACGTCATGTTGGAACACCTTAAATAAATAATTCATCCAAAAAAAGCAAAACAAAAAAAACTCATCATCATGTCATCATTTACTCACCCTCATGTCGTTCCAAACCTGTATGACGTTCTTTCTTCTAGAGCCAAAATCGAGACGTTCAGAAAAAAAACGGCTCCAAAATCAGGCTCTTTTCCATCTCATTTTTAGCTCCAGAAGAAAGTCACATAAGGTGAAGCAGATAATGACGATTTTAGTTTCTCAGTAAACTATTGCTTTAAAATCACTTGTTTATTCCAGCGGGATGTTCTCTGTAGTACTAATGGGAATTGTTTTTGCCAGTAAACACCTACTGCTCGTCCTGATGTTTGTGCACTCACAGACTGGCAGTAATAATGGCACATCGGCAGTCTTTCCTCATGGACCCTGTGGCAACAGCAGTTGAGGAATTCAAATGTAGGCATTAATTCTCCACGACTTGTTGTGTTTGCACTATGTGTGTGTAAATTTGTGTGTTTGTGCAATTTGCACTTGATGTTGCTGCTATTTTGCACCTGAATCCTCCCTCTGGGATCAATACACACTGGCGCTGTCTTGTCTGTCTGTCTGCGACCAACCGCAGTATTCCTTATAATCAAATGCATTTGGATAACACGCGTGACAAAAACAGACTTCTGTTTAGAAGCACATGATGGACTCAGACATTGTGTAAAACTGATATTGACAAATGGTCTCTCTATATTGATCAGTTTTAGCCAATATGTGCTCAGCAGAAATGTGAGAAGAAATCTCACAAGATCAGGCGATCCAATGGGAGTTAGGCTTTATATAGGAAAAACAAGCCAACAGGGTGCAGGTGCCCAATCTGGAACTGTTCAGCTTGCTTAAAATGTAAGACACTGTCAAAAACAACAACAACAACAACAAAAAACATAAAAGTAGGGCAATATGTACGGTTTTCTTTTTTTTTTTTTTTCTTAAAGGTGTTTTACGTATAATTTGAAATTTGCACTTATATTTTAGCATTAACAGAAATGTCCGTAAAATTACTGGATAATGTCAGGGCAGATTTTTTTTCTACACAAATCAATCAATCAATAAAAAAATAAAGTCATGTATATATATATATATATAAATAACTTACTGTCTGTGTGTGAGTTTAACTGTTACTCTAAACCCACTTCTCCCTCATTGTTTGTTTAATGATCAGCTCTGGAAAGCCATGTTCAATACATCTGGAATGTCCTCTAATTCCCACTAAAAGGGATTATTTTGCCTATAAAAAGCGGCAAATTATTGCACTACATCATGTGTGTATGTGTGTATATGTATATATGTGTATATGTATATATATATATATATATGTATATATATATATATATATAATCTTAGAGTTGCAATAATGTAATTTTGCTTCTTCAAGTAATTTGTCCTGTTTTAAGGATGTTTGATTGAAGTACTGAATTTATTAAATTAAACAAATCTACACAAATTACACACAGTGCAAACAATATGTTATACAGATTTAATGCCTTTTTTTTTTTGTATAGTGTGTGTGTGTGTGTTGTGTTTGTATTGTGCTAAATTGTATTTTAGGATTTTGTAACATTGAATCCACTCCAAATGTCCCCATTGGGGACAATGAAGTATATTTCAATTTACAAACAAGCTTTCAGACAGCAAAAATCTGCAAATCAAATCTGTTTAGTCATTTGTAGTAGTCTGAGCAACAACTAAAGCATTAAAAAGCAAATTCAATGCAAATCAAATTAATTTTTGGAAGTTGGACTTCAAAAGTGGGACAACAATAGTTTTTAAAGCTGTCTAAATTCACGTTCACCAATGTCATTCAGAATGTACTGAATGGAGAACGAATGAAAGAGTGAATGTTTTCATGAATGAATGATCCTTTGAAAATGGTTTCAGAAGCAGAGTATTGTAAATTGACTGATTGCGCAACAATACAAGCACAAGCAGCATTTCATTGGGAGAGGGTGAAGGGGTCTGGAGAGAGAAGTGGAGAGAACAGATGGAGTTTTGTTGCATTCTTGGGGCTTTTGGACCAGAACCGTTTGTGTGACCCACAAGGCAACAGCCATTAGGAAGAAGCGCTGACCCGTGACGGACTACTGAACACAGAGAGAAATAGAAGAACTGAGATACAAAGAGAGAGCATTTGAGATTCAGCGAGAGAGTGAAAGATAAAAAAGAGAGAGAGACACGCAGAGATCAGGATTAATGGACTGTTCTGAGAGGTCAAAGATGGCTCTGCACCTGGAAACAAAAGAGAGAACCGCTCAGACGGCCAACACACTCCACAAACAACTGAACAACCACAAACCAGCCAAACCCCTCATGTACAATGTCACAGATCAGTATTAGTATTATTGTAAATAAAGTAAACAATATTTAACAAAATTAAACCTTAATAAATGAAAAGTATTAATAATAATAGTTTTGAGCTTTAATTGCCAATTGTGCACAAACACACAAGGAATTTGTTGTGGCTGTCAGGAGCTCTGGGTACATACATACATATATATATAACACGCGAGATAGAATAACTGACCATTTAAATAAGTAAAAATTAAGAAAAGTAAATAAAAAAAAACAAAGTAATTTACATTAGATACAAGATTTTAAAACTGTCATAACATATGCATGAATAATTTGTTATTAATACATTTGTTATATTATTAAATTATTATAATGTAACGAATCAGTCCACTGAAGGCGAGCGTAGTGAAGAACCCAAGTGCAGTTTATTTACAGTGTGATCCAAACATCCAAACAATAATCCGAGACTTGACATGAACAGACTTGACTTGACGAGGCATGAACAGACTTGATGTGACATGAACAGACTAGACTCACCGACAGCGGGTTACAACATCAAATACATGACAAGGGCACAATGGGAACATGATGGCTAGTTATAGCAGACAAGGAGGGTCACATGACATGAACAAACTAATGGGAAACAAGACACATGACTAAAGACAATCAATCAGAACATGACACAATGAACAAAGGAACCAATAGCATGAAGACATGAGGGCAAGGGAAGCATGAAACAATTACAAAATAAAAGACATGAAAACATGAACATGAAAAATACAAACAAAACCCAACTGTGGCTTGGCAGGCGTGACGTGAGCAGAACCTGGAGTAGCAGGCGTGACGTGAGCAGGCTGTGGCTTGGCAGACATGATGTGAGCAGACCTTGGCTTAGCAGACATGACGAAGACATGAGGGCAAGGGAAGCATGAAACAATTACAAAATAAAAGACATGAAAACATGAACATGAAACAAAACCCCACATTACATAACTACAGAACAGAAAATAAAATAAAACTAGTTACTAGTAAAATAGTTGTTATTAATTAATTTCTTTATTACTGTTATTAGTATTCATTTTCTGTTACAATACAAGTTGTGAAGTGAATAAAAATGTTTTAGGTCAAAACTGAAAACTACAGAGAATACAATCAAATTAAATGTAGGAGTTGTTGCTATTATTAATTAATTTATGTATGAATAATACAGAATAAAATAAAGGAATATATTACAACAACAACCATATAAATTTTATTGTTGTTGCAAACAAAGTAAATAATAACATAAAACAAAATACAAATAAGAATTAAAAGTAATAATACAAATTATATTATATACTATATGTATTATTATTATTATTATTATTATATTAAAATTAAGCAAATAATATTATATAAAATTGAATTATGTAATATATAAATACACAAATAATAGTAATAATAATAATAATAATAAATTATTATTATTATTATTACAGCATAATGAAATAAAAATATATTATAAAATAAAATGATTAAACTAAGTAATACTACCAGCATAACGGTGCCCATTTGGAAGGGCAAGGGCGATGTGATGGAGTGCTCAAACTACCGGCCAATCCGTCTTCTATGCCATGCCATGAAAGTATTCGAACGGGTCATCGACGTCAGACTTCGGAAGATTGTCAGCATCTTGCCGAACCAATGCAGCTACTCATGGAGAAACATCCAGAGAAAAACAAACCTATCCACATGGCGTTCCTCGACCTGGAGAAGGCTTTCGATCTTGTCCCGCACGAGCCGGAACGACACCGCCATTCGCCATTAACGTCGGAGTGCATCAAGGATCGGCCTTATCTCCCCTTTTGTTCATCCTCTGCATGGACACTGTCACCGCGGACCTTCAGTTGCCTCACCCGTGGTCGCTCTTGTTCGCCGATGACATCTTCCTGGCCAATGAACAACGTGCGGAACTCGAAGAAGAAGCCCAGCAGTGGCACAGTCGGCTCGGCGAATACGGCTTGCACTTGAGCACCGAGAAGACGGAGTACATGGAATGCAGCCTGCAAACCGCTGGAATGTCTACGTCAGCGGAGCGGACCTACAGAAAGTGCAACAATTCAAGTACCTCCGCTCTGTCATCTGCAGCGACGGTGAGTCTCTTCCCACCGCCCGTGCCCGTGTCAACGCCGCCTGGATGAAGTGGCGCCAGGTAACTGTTGTCATGTGTGACCACCGGATGCCTTTGCGCCTCAAGTCGAAAATCTACAAGACCGTAGTCCGCCCAGTCGCCCTGTATGGATCCGAAATCTGGCCGGCGACAGCAAAGCACGAGCAAGCTCTCCACGTCATGTAAATGTAAATGCTTCGTTGGAGCCTTCAGATAACGCGCCATGAACGAAGATGTACGACGACAGCTGGGTGTTGCGCCAATCACGGCCAAGATGATGGAGGGACGGCTCCGATGGTACAGACACATTATGCGCAGCGGCAAAAATTCGGTAGCGTGGACCGCCTTGCGTCTCGAGACTGAAGGCCGGAGGCCACATGGACGACCAAAGAAGAGATGGATGAACCGGATTACCGAAGACATGTGTTATGTGAACGTCATCCCAGAAGACGCCTTGGATCGAGCCAAATGGAGACGAGTGTGCCGAAAAGTGGACCCTGCCATTGCGTGGGATTAACACTAGGACAAAGAAGAAGTAGTAATACTACTACAACAACAACAACTACTACTACTACTACTAATAATAATACAACAAATAAAACAAATGTTACTTAAGGCTTCTTGCACCAAAGCCTGTAATTAAAACAATAATTTTCCAGCTCTCATGCAGCCAGACTTTTGATTAAGACTGTGATGTGCAAAATATTCTGGTCATCAGACAGGAATAGGCCATCTGACAACATCTATAATGCAATCTTGTAAACATGTCTTGGTTTTCAGGACTGATTACAAATCCCTGTGTGGGTTTATCGGCATAAAGCCAGCCAATCAGATCTGAGTTTGCCAGATCAGGAAAGACACAGAGCATCCATCATCAAACTTTTATCATGCCTGTCTCTCTGCTTGCTATCGGACATGCCAAGACAACACGGCACAATGGAAGTAGCAGTGACCCTAAAACATCTAGTTCTCTCAGAGCCCTGTAAGTGTTGTAAACGAGTTTGTGTTAATGGCAGAGGCGAGCGGTAATGACTCTCAGATAATACAGCGCTGCTCCCATCACTCCCCGTGACACCAGTGTGATTTAACAGACCAGTGATGCAGCTTGATGAAACATCCTCTCCCTCGCTTCGCCCGCACTCCCCGACAATACCTTAAATTGCTGAGGAATAATAAAGAGTAATTATGGAGTGTGCGAATATGAGGATGCGTTAAAGATGTTAATTAAGAAAGCACTCTATGCTAACATATTCCTGTTAGATGACATTTCATGGAAGCACAACTCACAATACACGTAAGATTGGTGAAAAATTTCTCGGTCAGAACGGATGACTAAACATCATAAAATAAAATACATTTATATCATTACATTATCATATATGCATTTGTTATTAATAAATTTATATTATTAATCAATTATCATCAAAATCGAAAACTACAGAACATAAAAATAAATAAAATAAAACAAAATAAAATAAAAAACAGTAGTTGTTATTAATTTCTTAAATAATTTATTGCAGTTATGAATAATTTCCTGTTACATGACATTTCATTGTTGTTGTTATTAAAAAATATTAGCAAAATTGAAGACTACAGAGCACAAAATAAAAATAAAATTTAATTAAATAAAATTTGATTAAATTCCCTTTACAGGAGGAAAAATTAAATTATCAAAAAAATGAAAAAAAGATTTTGCTTTGTTTAATAAGCGTTTCATCTCATCTACACTTATTACAAGTCAAACACCTTTTTCTACTGGAGGGATTTTCACAGGTCATAAATAAAGTGATAATAACATGAAGTATTGCATTCGATTTTGTTCCAGTGTAATTATTAAACCGCATATATTATCTTGTTTCTATAAAAGACACATGGCACAAAAGAGACTCAACTTTATTTCACTTGAGTTGAATGAGTTGAATGAATCCCAGACCGACTTTAAGCACTTCAAAAGAAACTGAACTGCACCAAAAGCTCTTGAGATATGAAAGAGAAACCTGTGAGCAATAAAATTAAATATTCTCTCAATGAAAACACTAGATCTTCTGGAGCTGCTGCTCATCATGATGGGGGCAGTATCTGAGATGTGACATCCATACAGACTGAATCTAATAACAGTTGGTGAAGCTCACCTGACGCCTGCAGCTTTTATCTCTCAGTTCATTTCATATTCAACTGATGAGAAACTACAAACTCAATATTTATCAGACTGCATAGCCGCGGCCACAGGTTGTGTGAATGTCAGTGATTTGTTGTGCTGCTGCTGTAATAAGCTCAGCTACAGTGTCATATTGGCCTGGATCTTAATTTGATTAGTGAAACCACACAGATGAAACATGAGGCGGCTCGACTCCAGTCATCTTATTTATTAATTCATACATCTTGTTAGGCTTCTGTCAACGCTGCTTCACCCTGAATATACATCATGTCATCTGCATTTTAACAACTTTATTTGAATCAGAAAGTTGTTCACTCCCATATCCCATATGCATAGGCGTGTGTAAACTTCCCCTGGCCACAGGGACTTGGGGCAAAAATGCCACTAAATTGGACAAAAATGCCCCTGCACAAACAAATTAAATCTATTACGTCTGTTGCTAACAAAGTGAATATGAATAGACAGTGTCGATTGCGGCATTAAATTAAGATCTGCTCATGTTGCACCGTATTTCATTTTAGGCGTTTTTACAGTGTTGCGCATTTTAACTAGGGCTGCACGATAAATCGCATGCGATATTTAACGAGCATCTTATCAGTAAAGCCGGTTCTGTAATCAGCGGTAAATCTCCATCACGTGCGTGCTTCTGTGTAGTTAATGCTGCTCAATGTGAAAGCACGCACGTGATGGAGATTTACCGCTGATTACAGAACCGGCTTTCTGACAAGATGCGCATTAAATATCGCATGCGATTTATCGTGCAGCCCTAATAACCAATCACACACGTATCTGTTGAGCTTAGGAATGCAATGGCCAATCAGAGGCGTTCAGATGAGTCATCATTGAAACAGATCAGTTTTGTTGAGTGCGCGCGCGTTCGCTGACCGAATTCCGGACTCCTGCGAATTCTCTCATCCTAAACAACAAAGCGCAGATGTACGTACAATGTAAGCAAGAGATTCATTTCACAGTGTATACAGCTTCAGTGATTATAACGATAGTTTTGTTTTTTTGAGAGTACTTAAACTCGCGATAGATCAATGTTAGTGATAATGTCACTTGCTATATATAATTTATTCACTGTTGAATAACAGTGGAAAGGAAACGTTATACAATTATCAATTTCTAACGTTTTTATTAAATTGTAATCACGTTAAATACAAATTTAGTCCCATTAAACTTTTTTTTAGCCTACATGACACCGATGTCTCGTTCTTAAAAAGACGGGTTTATAATGTTTAATACATTTGGCTGCTTTTAGCCTTACCCTGGAGTTGGTTCACCCTCTGCCTATGCCCATATGGCAAAAAATATATTATTTTCTGGCCAAAATATATTTAAAATATAGGCTAAATTCTAAAGCTCAATAAAACATATTTTTTAAATTTAAAATATATTTAGTTTCAACTTTCATATACCAGAATGTATTTCAGTGCAACAAAACACATTTCTAATCTTACAGTTCTTTTTAGAAATTTTAAGTGCTTTAAATGTGACATGTGAATGTATTTTCTTGGGTTGAAATATACATATTTTTATAAACATGCATATTATATACATATTATATATGTATATATACATACACATATATAGATATTATATACTGAAAATATACTGAAGAATATATAAACAAAATGTGAATAGGACCGCAATCTTTTTAATTAATTAATGACAGATTAAGTGGCTGTTTTTTGTCCCTTTTGAGCTTACCTGACACAATTATCAACAATAATCTCAAAATGGCCAAATCACACAGTTAATCAGCCTAGACTATCATTAGATTAGGTTAATTACAATTTACATGGAGTGCAATTCGTCCTATCTACTATACATTCTGTCAATGGTATATAGTATACATTAAGTGTCTCTTTAAATACAACACTTGTGTTTGCAATTTATTCTAATTAAATGTTTTTCATATCTAGGACCCATTCAAATCCTCAAACTGTTTACAGACCACCTGTGTTTTTAACCAGAGGACAAAAATGTAATAGAGAGGTACTATAGAGAGCTTAGCGCAATTTATCTAAGACAGAAATAGACCACAGACTGCATAAACTAGACATGACGGATTACTGTACGTCCTGCTCACATGCACACAAAATGAGCAAACACAAATCATGCAGAAAAATACCTGCACACCTAAAAGGGATGCCATTTTTGTAATAATCCTTGGTTTTCCTCAATGTCCTCAACAACACTTAAAATACAAAAGCTTTGTACACCATTAAAAAAAGAGTAAGATTTTTTTTTTATTATTTTTAAAATAACCAAGGCTGAATTTATTTGATCAAAAATACAAACAGTAATATTGTGAAATATTATTACAACTTAAATATTTATTTTGTTGTTTGAATTTAATTTAAAATATAATTTATTCCTGTGATCAAAGCAGAATTTTCAGCATCATTACTGCAGTCTTTAGTGCCACATGATCCTTCAGAAATCATTCTAATATGCTGATTTGCTGCACTGAAATAGATAGCTTCATGTTTTTGTGGAAACCGTGATATATTTAATTTTTCACAATTTTTTTTTACTATTATAATTGTCTTGTTTTCAATTAATTTAAAGGTGACATCATGAAAATCTGACTTTTCCAGGTTTTAAGTGCTATAATCAGGTCCCCAGCGCATCTACCAACCAAGGAAACATGAAAAAGATTAACCCAGTAACTTTGTTTTGGGAATCCTTTTTCTGCAAGCGTCTGAGAAAATGAGCGCGTCTGATTTCGCTCCCTTGGTGACGTGGCAAAGGGATCTCATTATAATATTACCGCCCCTTAATCTGTAAGTTTCCACCTATGGTGTCGTCATTTTGATTTTGCAAGCGACAACGGTGTACCAGTTCTAACGCCATGGTGAAAGTTTGCGCAAAACATGCTAACTGTTCTGTCTTTGGCTGCACAGATGAGCACAGAACACTGTTTAGAGTCCCAGCCTCAGAAGAGACAAGACAGCAGTGGATTTATTGATTTATTTAATGTATATTGCTGCTGCCACACAGATCTAAAACAAACATGCGATTTATTTCCCAGCTGTTTACCTTCACAGACATAACCGACTGTTTTTGTAACTCGTGTGTTTTTAACGTAAACTTGTGTGTGAATGATAACTTAGTTTAGTACTCACATGCTGTGACAGCCGCTTTCTGTGCGTGTGCTTCGGATGTGTGCGCTCAGAAAACGTATAGCAGAAGTTTAAACTCGTATGGTTTAAAACGCATGATTTCAGCGCGATAAACATGATAATCAGAACCAAAACAGATGTTTTTTAGCAGGTACGAGCTGTAATGGCGCAGCTCTATTCTGGAAAAGGGGGCGGGGAGTAGCAGCTCATTTTCATTTAAAGACACAGGCCCGAAAAACAGCGTGTTTCTGCTTTCACTCAAAATAGGCATTTTCAAAATGATATAATAAATGATCTGTGTAGTATTTTGAGCTGAAACTTCACAGACACATTCTGGGGACACCAGAGACTTATATTACATATTGTAAAAAGGGGCATAATATGTCTCATTTAATGCATCTTTGCTGAATAAAAACAACTTCATAAAATAAAATAAAATAATTACTGACCCGAAACCTCTCATTGACAGTATCTCTAATGTAAAAACCAGCCAAGTCAACAGTTTTGCTGCGTATGACAATTGCTCATTTAGTTTTTTTATGATTTACAGTGGCTTTCAGTAATATTTAGGTTCAGAATTGTTCGTCCCCGCTATTTTTAACACACTCATGGCTATTTTAGACAGCCCAGTTTGAGAATGGGCCATTGAAATGACCCATCTGAGCCAAGCATCAGTCACACTCACTATGAGAAGCTCTTGACTCACACTCGTATCCATGAACAGGACGCCCAGGATTCTCATGGGTCCCAGATAAGGTAAGAAGATCTGAACCAACCCAATCCCCTCAGAACAAATGCTCTCTATTACTGCACCAGCATTTGATTTGGACCGTTCACTGTGGAGCAGATGAATTAATTAAACGCTGTAAAAAATAATTAGGAGACATCCATAATTCACCCGTGGGAATGTAAACTCATGAATCTTTCATGACTGCGCTCCAAGATACCACTGAAAATCTGTTTTGAGGAGAAGAAAAAAAAGAGAAAACGTGGGCCATCTCTAAAAGCTCGGCGCAGAGATGTTATTTAAAGCAGAGACGTAGAAGATTGCTTTCTGAATCCTGAGAAAAATAAGTGCAGCAGCAGAGGTCTCCATCTGCGGATCTCTTATAAGACTAATCCGCATATCAGATATCTGCAGCAGTGCAAATGTTAGAGGAGGCGGACTAGATTTATGTGCGGTGTCAAAAACGCCATTATACTGAGAGAAACTCAAACAAGAGGTTCATATGTCATTTGTAAGTACACTGAATACTAGTGCTTTCACAACCCAAGCAAAAGAGCATTAAAGGGGTCATTTTATACACCACCGCAGCAGTTTCTGCCTGAAGTCCACTTATAATGTTCGCCAGCGTTTCTGGCTCTAAAAATTGAGCTTTTTCTTGAGCATTTTAGTTTGGAATTCAACAGGCAGCTACTGTACCTTTAAGACTTCTGTATGTGTGACTTGGGTTATGACTGAATAATCAATCATAGTGTAGTTCATGCTTGCATTCATCAGTTACAGGTTGTTGAGCAACGAATAGGTGCTGATATGCTGAAAGGTCTGAACTTGAAACAGTGTTGCTTGAATCGCAGCAGTGGACCTTCTGCATAGACCGCACATTTCATTTGCACAAAATAATAAAAAATAAAATAAAATACAGTGAAAGGCGAGGTCTGAACTTGAAACAGTGTTGCTTGAATCACAGCAGTGGACCTTCTTCTGCATAGACCGCACATTTCATTTGCACAAAATAATAAAAAATAAAATAAAATACAGTGAAAGGCAGTCAATTCAATAAGCTACTGTCATGTCAGTTTCCTTGTTTATCCATTAATTAATTTATGAAAGACACATTTTCAAATTGTTGAATAAGTGTTAAACAAAGAATAATAATAATAATTATTATTATCAAAACATCTTTGATCTCAGGAATGTACTATTGTCACAATCTGCGATGGCGAGGAACGATGGAGACGAGGAATAAACGAAACAGTCTTTAATCCAAGAAACACAGGGTACATCCAACACTTGGAATGGCAGGAAACACATGAAAATAGCAAGTAGAACCGACAGACACAGACTGCACAGACTAGGACTTAAATACAGGGAATGATTGGGGAAACACAGGTGTATGGGATGACTAATCACTAATCAAAACAAAGCGAGGACAGGAACATGACCAAATAAGGGAACAGAAACAGGGGCATAACATGACACATGACACAGATGATCCTGACAACTATATTATTATTATTATTATTATTATTATTTAATAATAATAATAATAATAATAAATAGATAAATAAAATAATAAAGTTCTAACCAATCCGTTGGTAATAGCATCTAATACAACTACTTTCAGATCATGAATAAATGTTGGGGATTTATTGTAAAAATAAATTATTTTAGAAATTCTAAAAGTAAATGGACACAATAATAACACTTTTATTAGCAGCTAACTACATTACATTATGAACTAACAATGAAAAATACTTCTAAAGCATATAATGTCAGAATTTACTAATGCATTATTAAAATCAAAAGTTTTTTTGTTAATATTGTTTAATGGACCTGATCTAACATTGTCTAACACCTGAAATACAATTGTATTTTTATTAACTAACATTAACAAAGACTAATAAATGATTAATAATTAAAACATAATTGGTCATTGCTCATTGTTAATTAATCTTCGTTAATGCATTAACTAACGCCAACGATTGGGACCTTATTGTAAAGTTTTGTCAACACAATAAAGCATAAAGATATTATAATCTATCCATTAATACTAGAAAATGTTTTATTTTTCTTTAAATTCATTCAAGGGAACAGGAAATTATTGCTAATTGAAGAATCACCCACATATATTTTACTGGAATAGTGTAATATGCACTCTCTGTGCTTGAATTCATTCCCATAAGCCCGAAGATGAAATGATTTGTTTCTTCTCAGCAGCGCAAAGCATAAATCAACATGAAGCGGCCGTGTGAAGAATTCAAATAGGAATATGATAACCTACATCATTAAGCTCAAAGTTACAGTAAAACCCAATACACAACTTCAGTGATAAAAGTGTCACTGTTTTTGTTGTTTTGGTGTTTTAAGAAGCGAGAGACCTTTACGCGAGTCCAATTAGCATCATTGGCTTCAAACACAGCTCACTTTCAACACTGAACCCTGGTCAATAAATAAAGCCACATATCTTAAAAACAGGAAATGCATGTTGTGGTGGTAGAACCATTTAGATCTCTCTTGGATCAATATCCCTTTAAAAACAAATGGACAACTCAGATGGCTCAAATGGCCTTTTTTCCAATTATACAGCCTGGGTGGATTTTTATCCCTCACTTACGTATCCGTTTGGCCGTAACTTTTGACTAGTAACAAAATGCTGAATCTATTTTTCCATTACAAACAACAACTTTCAGTTCAGTTCAGATGAATGAAACATTTGATACCAATTACAAAATCGCCCACATTTTACTATGGAAACACCGAAGGAGCTTGGATGGCATAAAATCATGCCTTTGTCAAGCTTTGGCGAATGAATAGCGCTGGCCTCCATCGCTAACAATCTAAGCTGATTATCATTCACGCTACGTGGCCAACCGCTTCAGGATTTCACAATTTCAGCAAGATTTACAGGAATTGTGTGTAAAAATGCGTTTCACTGGAAATCCCGAGCTTAAAGATTGGAGATATTGAAGATGCAGGCAGTTCTTCCCATATAGCATTGAAATACAGTATACGGTGAGTCTGTTCAATCACAGATAAGCCTCCGCATCCAAACAAGGTCTGATCCAATGAGAGCGTGTGAGAGAGAGCGAGTAACTCTAAACAAGCTCTTATGTTGAACAGATGTGGAGTTCCTCCCCCTGTATCTTTAATCCAAGAAACACAGGGTACATCCAACACTTGGAATGGCAGGAAACACATGAAAATAGCAAGTAGAACCGACAGACACAGACTGCACAGACTAGGACTTAAATACAGGGAATGATTGGGGAAACACAGGTGTATGGGATGACTAATCAAACTAATTAACAAAGCGAGGACAGGAACATGACCAAATAAGGGAACAGAAACAGGGGCATAACATGACACAGACAGTCCATGATCCTGACAACTATATTATTATTATTATTATTATTATTATTTAATAATAATAATAATAATAATAATAAAATAAATGCCAAACGAATCAAAACAAAAAATTAAAGAAAAATGCAAAACAATGAATAAAATAAATGCATTAAATAAGTATTATTATCATTATTAATAATAACAATAATAATAATAATTATTAATATAATAATAATTATTATTAACAATAGTAATAAATATTAATACAGTAATGTTGTAAATTAATCAATTTATTATTATTAGTAGTAGTAGTATTAAAGTGTATATGAAGTGCTATCTTATTATTTATTATTAATGATCATAATAATAATATTGCACCTTTTCCAAGCTCAAAGACACTTTACAATCTAATTAATGCAAAACAAATAAAAATATAAAAACAACATAAAACACACACAAGTAAAATAAAACGTAAAAAATCAAATAAAAAGGCATCTATCCTGACTAAGACTGATAAGTGTTATGTTTGTAAACAAGAAAACTCATGACAGTACATTATGCATGAACAGATGAGGAAATTTGCATTTTTTTTTAGAAGAAGGTTTGCTAATGAAGTAAATCTGACAGCCTGTGTGAGGTGGTAACTGAAGATTTAAAGTCTTTTCAATTTTATTCTGGAAAAAAACTCAGCACTTCAACTCATCACTTTGCTATCAGCTTTTAGTGTGTCAGGCTGTCAGTTTCCACCATGTATCTCAGTGCTAATGAGCGAGAGTGTTAAACACTCTTCAGGCCAAGTCACAGAGCAGTACTGATGCAACCCAGCGCCAACCTGACGCTCAAACAGTCATGGACCTCTGCCACGACCGACTTCAGCAACTCTCTCACCGACTGTGCAACGGCACAGCACCATTATCCAACAGATCTTCTCTTTAATGTTTCTCTGCACCAAATGGTGGAGCTTCTCACCGGATGCCAGGCGATGAATGAGTCTTTCAATGCACATGTAAAACTGCAGAGCTGGAGGCGTCCTGCTGTCTTGAATTTATGTGACGCCAACTGAATCTTCCAAAGTGTTTCTTCTTCCTCCTCCTCGGAGAGCAGTTTGAGTATTGCAGCACATTTGTGTGACACTCTTAAAAAGGAGGAAAGAGGCTGTTTGTGAAATCCATTTTCCCAGAGTATCCCGCAAACATTTGAGAACTGAGCTAATGCATGTACTAGACCAGAGTACAGTGACATTTCACTTCAACACAACACTGCTGTGACCTCCATCGTCTGTCCTTGTGTACTGACCACTTAAAAAGTCATCAGTTCAGTCTCTACATAAGTCTAATTTAATAGTTTTTCAACTCTATTTATTGTTTTATTAAAACGAATAGAAAATATTGCCGATTATTATTAATCTGACAGCCTTTTTTGGCGGGCATTGAGGTTTGCTGTGAGAAAGTGACCGTAAAGACATTTATAATGTTACAGTTTTCAATTTCAAATAAATGCTGTTCTTTTGAACTTTCTATTCATCAAAGAATCTTGAAAAATTAAATGTATCATGGTTTCCACAAAAAATATGAAGCAGCACAACTGTTTTCAACATTGACAATAATCAGAAATGTTTCTTGAGCAGCAAATCAGCATATTAGATTTACTAAATGTTATGTATTTTTTAAATAAATGCAGCCTTTGTGAGCAGAAGAGACCCCCAACTTTTGAACAGCAAAGTCCAAAAACATCATTTTCCTCACTGTCAACACCTTGACTTCTTACTTAATCATTCAACTTATGGTTTGTTTAAGTTCTGATGGGAAGTTCATATTTACAAGAAACCATCATTACAATATAAAGTGTGTTCTGGTTGGAGTAAAACAGACCCACTTTCCTAGCCCTAATATAACATAATGAAGAGCAAAGGATGCACATCATGTGTGTAACTAATGTTTAATCTGTGTGCTTTATCACTCTTATGCTGGAAATGTAATTTAGCCACACCAGTCTGTCTCTTCATAAACCAGCTAAATGAGTATTTTTTATTCTTCCAACAGTGAACACAATCTGAACAAACAAAGCGGTTCCATAAACATTCACTGAACTGAAGGTATCCTGGAATTTTCCAGCAAATCAAAACCAAGAGACCTGATTTTAAACTATTTATGAAATAGCGTAATGACATTGTTTTGAACATGGATTTATTACAGTGTGTACTGGCTCAATAATTAATTTCTCACAAAATTAAACAAAAAAATCTTTCTTGGAATATCAAAGACAAATTTATCCTAGGTAATAAAACTTCAACTCTGGGAAATGCTGCTCTAGCTACAGTAGCAGATACACGTAAAACTACAAAACTGGACAAGCCGTTTATAATTTGAAAGTGCAAGGCTTCCAGATGCTGCGTCCCAATTCACATACTGTCCATCGGGGGCAGTCACACTGCAATTTTCATTTCATTGACTTCCATTCATTCGAATTAATATCGAACCTGAATATTTATTATTTATTGTTGTTCACATTATATTTCAACTGCAACAACATTGTGAATGTTTATAACGATTTGTTTGGTCATTAACTTCTAAATGCATAATTATGCAGCACATAAGGAGAGTTATCAGCATCAAAGACCCACGACTGACCGATCAACGGGCCTCTTCATTTCTCTCTAAAATGGCAGGAAATTAAATGAAATGTAATGAGGATGATGTTAATGGTGACAAGATGATTGACAGGGCAGTATAAATGATGACAGAATGGAATTATGGCAAAGTAAGTTGTCCCAAAGCCAGTTCTGACAAATGCCTTCAATAAAAAGTAGCTAAAGCCTGCTTCAAAAGTTTCTAAATGTCGCTACATGACATCATGCACTGATTGGCAGTTATGACGTTATCACAACGTATCAGCCCTGTACATTTGTTTCCTTTTTATACAGCCTATTCTGATTTTAACACGGCCAAATTTCCAATAAACAGTTCTCATTTACATATTTTGTGTTTCAGTTTCTGTTGTCAGACAATGCAACCCAAGACTATATGCAGTCAATTCCAATCTGCTGCTCTGCTAAAATCCGTATTTATAAACAAAATCTTGTCTGACAAAATCATATAAGTTAAAGTAAATGGCTGTGCTGTGATTTCAGCTATATTTACATGTAAATTGATAATAAGAAAAGAGGGAAAACTTCACAAATGACAGAATGTCTGCCTTATTTTTTGTTTGCTTGTTAATCACCAAAAAAATTAAAACAACAACAACAAAAAAAAAACATTTGCAAAAATAGCTAGCAAAATATTAATAAAAGTTGCTAAATTTGCTGACAAAATCATAAAATTGGCAACAATGCCCAAAGCTTGCCTACTTTTCTGCTAGACACTTAAAAGTACTTGTACTTTTTCTTCACAAAAAGATAAACACTTTCAGGGCGTAGTTTAAGTAGGTAAATTATTGTATTAACATTATCATAAACACACTAGTTTGTAGTGCAAATAGTTGTAGCGTTTATTGCACTTAGTTATTCTTCTAGTTATTTACCTAGCCACTAGTAACTGATTACATGTAATCTGGATAATGTAATTAGATTACAAAATTAAGTACTTGTAATTAGATTATATTTCTTTGAAAGATACTCAGAGTACAGTAAATTTTTTATTGATTACATATTATTCACACAATTGCAATTTGTTAATTTTCCCTAATTCTTCTTTTTCATCTTTTAAATTTTACGTTTTAAACCCCTTATACACATTCAGAAAGTTTTCCAGTTTTGTGGACATTCATAAAAAGGCCAGTCACTAATCAGGTAGCTATAATTACACAGAAAATTAAGAGACACCCTGCAGTTCCTTCACAAACCCCAGTTTGACGAGCCTTGACGTAATGTAATGTTTAATGCACTTCATGTTGTTAATAACAATGAATGGAATATATTTTCTTTCTCTTTGCATTTTTATAGGAATATGGTACAAGATTATATTTAAATCAATGTGATAAACAAGTTAGGGCAAAAGTAATCTACATTAAAAGTAATCAGAAAGTATTCCGATTATAAAATTTGTAATGTAATGGATTACGTTACTATCTACAATTTTTGTCATGTAACTTGGAATCAGTAATGGATTACAATTTGTAATCTACCCAAGTCTCGCACATTCACAGTAAACAGTTTACTTCCGCATGGCAAAATAAGAACTTTAAAGTGAGTGACTGACAGCTTCCAGTCTTAAAGACTGAGCATATTCCCTAAACTGAACACAAATAAGGGACACGTGTACTTTGTTCTGCGGGGGCCAATGTGTAAACGCCAAATACGTCCACAATTCTGCCTTATTCAGAGGGAGGTGTCGTACAACAAGCGTGGGGATCAGGAGAGGCTGAAAGATGAAATGATTTGACTCCATTTCAGCACACAATGCAGCGGTTTGATTCCACTAGCGTTTGATGTGCGGCCCCGGCGGAGGATCCTCTATTGCTGCGCATTTCTTTGTTGTCAGTGTTTCTTTCTCTCCACACACAGATGTCTCAAACTAAAGTGTTAAAACAAAGGACGGTATTTCAGTTTAACACGAGCAACAAAAGGAAACTTCCATCTGGTGGTGTTCCATTCTGAAGCCATTCACGGCAGCATTACAGGCACTTGGCTTTATATTTATTGAACCATGTCTTTATTTGGCCGAGGATGCCGTGAGGTGTAATTAAATTTGGTCAGCTCGTCCAGAACAATAACTATTTGTTTGTGCCGTTCAGTTTTCAAAATGTGGAACACAAAGAGAAGCAAGAACATTTAATTGAACGGTGATTGGCTGGGTTGCCGGTTATTGTGTGGACGGCAGTAGAGCTGTCGGATGTAGACGGTGAAATAATGGGCCGCGCTGTAAAGGAACAGAGCTTTAATAAGAGGTTCCCATGTCGACACACATATCAACAAGGGAATTCATCCGCACGACTCACAGCACTCCTTCATTCGAGAGAATATTCTACCAGCTGTTGCTTGAGCTTTCAAACGGTTCAGATACTAACAGGTATCATCCCAGAGAGTCTAATTCTGCAATTATATAATTTCTCTACATGTTGAATATGCGGTCAATAAGGCTAATTTAACTAAAACAATCCTTTTTAGCCATCCGACAATTGTTAAAACTGATATAAGTGGATTAGTGGACGGACGGACGGACAGACGGACAGATAGATAGATAGATAGATAGATAGACGGACAGATGGATGGATAGAAACTGACAGAGACAGAGATATACAGACAGACAGACAGACAGAGAGATATACAGACAGACAGAGAGACAGACAGACAGACAGACAGACAGACAGA
>NW_015539929.1:896087-896516 GCF_001515605.1 Sinocyclocheilus anshuiensis
TAGATAGATAGATAGATAGATAGATAGATAGATAGATAGATAGATAGATAGATAGATAGATAGATAGATATGCACTATTTATATATCATTTATAGCATTTGTCAAAAGGCTGAAGATAGATAGATAGATAGATAGATAGATAGATAGATAGACAGACAGACAGACGGATGGATAGAAATTGACAGACAGACAGAGAGACATACAGACAGACAGAGAGAGAGATATACAGACAGACAGAGACAGACAGAGAGACAGACAGAGAGACAGATAGAAAGATAGATAGATAGACAGATAGAAAGATAGATAGATAGATAGATAGACAGACAGATGGATAGAAATTGACAGACAGACAGAGAGATATACAGACAGACAGACAGACAGAGAGACAGACAGAGACAGACAGACAGACAGAGAGACAGACAGAGACAG
>NW_015539929.1:897582-933983 GCF_001515605.1 Sinocyclocheilus anshuiensis
TAGATAGATAGATAGATAGATAGATAGATAGATAGATAGATAGATGGATAGACAGATAGACGGACAGATGGATGGATAGAAACTGACAGACAGACAGACAGAGAGATATCTATCTATCTATCTATCTATCTATCTATCTATCTATCTTCTATCTATCTATCATCTTCAGCCTTTTGACAAATGCTATAAATGATATATAAATAGTGCATATCTATCTATCCATCCATCTATCTGACTTAATACAGTTAAAATCTAGCTATAAAAATTATCAACATACTTTCACACATACTGATTTTCATTTATATGCATAATGATACAAATAATAAACAACAACATTTACCTACATCCATGTTTACGTAAACATGGAAAATAGCGAACGTCTGTCAAACAACTAATTCAGTCAAAGTGAAGAGCTGATTCACAGAAACAAACAAATTTTTCAGTGAAAAAAGAAACATTTTCTTGTTGCATTTCCCCCCCATGCAACAGATTCAATATATGAAAACTGAGATGCCAAGGTTGTTTCAAGTTGACTTTTAAATCAGAGATATTATTTAAGCATAAAGTAAGCATTAAAACGAATCTAATGACAATTTTCTAGAAATCTTATCAGGCAAAATAAAAATCATTGCAATATTTACAATATTACTTAATCTATCAACCAAACTATCAGCATCTGCTTTGGGAAATGTGGACGACCACTCTAAAATTGTTCTAACTTGAGTTTTGTGATCAATCCTCAGTTCAGAATTAACCTGTTTCTGAAGTTGGTAAGTGCTTGAACATTTCTAGTCATTCCTTCATCGTTGAGTATGATTTGCATTTAAATGGTGGAGGACAGACATGGCACTTACACCGCTGATCGAGTATTCACTGCCATTACACGTGACATTTTCTGACAATTACATTTTCTCTGGTAAATTACAGAAGAGGACCTCTCTTGCAGCCCTTTCTGACCATGAATAACTAGAATCGTAATTCACCAGCAATGAGCTGCTCTCATTAAAACTTGAAAGAGAAATCTGCAAAGCCAATGTAAAGGATGAGAGAACGGCCATACAATGATATGACATCATTCAGATTTAGGAATATCTTGGGTTATTCTCACCTTTATGTCTGTGTACCGCATCAGTCGCTTACAGTCAGTAAACTGAAGTAAATAAAAAGTTATAAAGCATTTACAGTATAAACATGAGAAGTTGAGTAGGTCAGTAAACATTTATAATATGCAAGGGTTTTTGAAGTAGCTTGACTATGTTCTGCAAACTAACTCAATATCAATATTGATCAATATATTGTGTTACAAGGTCAAAGAGTTCACTTCTGTAAACAAGCTTTTTGGTTAAAAATACGAATTGATTAATTCTTCGCAGAAGTCACGCGTGCCATTTTGCAAGTTATAAAAACACCGCTGTACATGATTATATTTTATACATTGTGTTGCATTTATTATATATTAACTTTTCAAATGCTGTCTCCTTAAGGCTTGTTCACACCGGGACGAATATCGCGCGCGATTATCGCCAACGTTTAACGCCTCGTGACTAAACAAAGGGCGCCAATGTGAGTGTGCACACCGACGCACAAAACACGAGGCGTTCAAGCGTCATTTTTTAAAAAGCGCCTCGGGCTCATTTTTTTGGTTTGACGCGACGTTAAAAACTGGCCGACCAATGAGATTTGCGCTTTTGTTCACGTGCCTGGAGCTGCTGAAGTTACAGTAAAACACGACTTGGTTGCGCTCAAGCACAAAACGGTCTTGCCGAGGAAACATTGATACCTAACGACAAAGACGAAGTAAGTAGACCAAGAAGATGCATCGAGGCAAGATGAATGTAGAGCTGCTGGTCTCATTGGTCTGAACACAAAGGGCTTTATAACAAACACGACAGCGACTACAAAAATCTCGATAAGAGGGAGTTGTTATGGAGAGGAATTGCAGATCAAATAGGATTCGATGTGTACCGGGGTATTTCTGTTTTTCATTAAGCGCCATCTAATGTCAGGGAGTGAATTTGCACGTTCACTCGGCTCATCGCCTGCGAAAATCGCTTGGGTATGAACACAAAAGACGCGTCGAAAAACGTTGGCGATAAGCGCACGCGATAATCGTCCCGGTGTGTACGAGGCTTTAGATTCATTCATTCAAATACATTTGTTGTGCAAGAAAAATACTGTTCTAATTAAGAAGTGCTAATTGTACCATTGCTATTAAAAAATTGTGTAGGATTTACTTAATTTTCACTCAGAAATTGCTATACATTTAAAAAATAATAAAAAATGGCAAACCAAAAACTACATTAAAATAAAAAATAGAAATTAGCTGAAAAAAAAAGTGTTTTAAAATTTTAATTTATTTGACTTAAAGAAATTGTTTTGAGAAAAAAAATGTTATGGATTTAGTTTCAGATTTAGTTAATAATCTTGCAACAGTTCCCCTTATTTTTCATCAACTCCCCTCCAACCATCATACACACTTATCAAATTATTGAAAATGATGTGAAAATAAAGCCAAATATTCCTGTAAGTAACAGCTAGTTTGACTACACTAGTTTATCAGTGTGTATACAGGCGGTGGCGGGTTATACTGGGTCGCCCTAGATCCATAATAATCCGCAAATGAGCTAATCAGCAAAGTAAAGTTATGGATTAACACTGTGCATTTTCTAAACATTCTCATCTATGGTTTATGAGGGAGCAAATCTGTTAGCCTATCTTGCTACCTTATGACTGCTAATCCATTTCTATAACAGCAAACTCCCATTTCACAGGGAAGCAGTGGATAAATCTAAAGTTCAGCCCAACCTCCATTTAAAAAGGAATCGATCTGTTGTCTCAATATAGAGTCATGTGATGAATTGTATGAGGATTTGAGAACAACCTCAGAAGAGGAACAGAAAATTGACTGGGTCTCATTGTTGACACGCAGCAGAGCAATCAGGAGCACAGAGCTTATGAGAGACAAACAGCACTTTACAGAACAAAAAGGAGGAGAAACTCAATGAACAGAAGAGTGAAGGGTCATTTCTCCTGTGCATTTGATTAATCTCACCATATTTAAAAGATGGGAATCATAACAGGTTTGTTTTCTTTCATCACTATAAAAACCAAAGAACATGCACTGAAAGAAAATGGTGTAGAAACTATTTTGACTCGATAATAGGTTTCGCAATCAATTACAATGAAATGGCAACTAACACACTGAATTAAAAGTAGAAAGAATGAACTAGTGTTTTCCCCTTGTCAAACCATTTTTTTTACAGTGTAGGAGTGAATTTTAAATACTTTCATTACTTTTATGCTTCTCTCTCTATATGGAAAACATGAGCTGTTTTTTTATGCTAAATTAAGATTTAGATTGCATAACATGACAATATAACACGTCAATCAAAATAATAATTTGCAGAACATAAGAGAAATGTGTTGTTTTTTGATGCTAAATCAAGATTTAGATTGCATAACTTAACTCAAATAGTAATTTATGCAACATTAGAGAAATATCTACCCAGTTAAAACATATACTGTTTTTTTTTTTTAATATAGCAATATTTGTACTAAATGTGAGTGCAGGAATGGACACCATTTATTTTGAATACAACAAAATGTTAGCTTTCATATTAATATCCATCTAACTGGGTAAATACTATATCCACGATCACAAGGAAAACATAAATAAAGGCAAACCAGATTTGGTTAATTCACACAAAAATAAAGCATTACGTGCAGTTAATTCATGGTCTAAAAAACAGCAAAGCATACCAGTGTGCAAAAAATCACATGAAAATGTGTGAGCAATGAGCATCATCAGAGCAGATTTCTGAAATATAGAAATACTTCCTTAAAATGACACCACATGTTTGTACAGTGACTGATTATAAAATTACAAAACAAATTCAGAAGGTACTGCATAGCACAATGACTGAGAATGAGTCCGGTTTCACATTCAGACGGTCAGAGACGTGATGCCGCTGAATAACCTCCAGCTCATGTGTCATCTATTGAGAGGCTTGACATAAATAACACACTTTATCCCAACAGTCAATTAATTCAGCAGAGAATTGATTGGTTGATGGGTCATGGAGGGGTAAATGGTTCAATTCAGATAAAGCTAATAGACCATCATAACTGGAAACACCAGTGTATGCAAGACTGAAGAGCATCCAATACCTACTAAACAACACCAATCTCATTAAACCAAGCTATACGACTTCAGGATTCAGCCAAGAGTTGCACATTTCAATGATGTCATTCTTCTGTAAAATTTTATATTACTTTATCGAGCTAACTTTTTCCCCTAGACAGACATATTTCATGTGATTCTGTACCTTGGTAGTGAGTTTGTTCTATCTGAAGGTCTCTTCAAGATAAGGCTGTTTCACCAGTCAATGATATGAATACTATAGCTGTACAAGAACACAAGATTGTATCTATTATATTGCATATTATAGAGCATATTATTCTACTCTCTATATATATATATATATATTCTACTCTAAACATCCATTTTAGTCCTCTTTCCAATCTTATGCTAAAATGACATTTCATGGCAATGGCTGATGCATCACTATCCATCTGTCCTCATTTTGCTTTTGAATCACAATCAAACAGTACCTTCAATGGGCTCATCAAGGTCTTTTCACTATCATACTAAACATCCCCAGTGACGATCAGTTCACCCAGCTGGTCAAAGACAAAGATGAGGCCTGACACGTCAGGGGTCACGAGGAAAAAAAAAAAAATCTGCACAGACCGCCTGATGAATTGTAGGCCACAACTGTCATTTCATTCATTTAGTGTGTCAGTCAGCCGCTGTCCCAAAGCTTTCTGTACGTATCTTACTGTGTAACACATCAAAGCACGAACGCAGAGAGTGATACTACAGTAAAGGCAACACCACGATTTTTAAATCACGATAAGTGTGTAAATTTTTTATGATACGCCATATGCTAACAGATACTCAATGAGGGAGATGTTGTATGAAACCTGCATAAAGTACAGCTTCATTATAACAAGAGGAAAGGAATCGACAATACAATCTGCCCAAAATGATGCTCAATTTATGTCTTATTAATGGCTCCTCTACTGATTCTCCTGATATGCAGGCTTAACTAGGTAAACTCGTACCATCTGCCACTCACAGAACAGACTTTCTCACGAAGAGCTATTCTCACCACCTGTGGCCCTGCTTAGAGGGATAAAAACAACTGTAGCTTTAAGAACTGCCAATGCAGCAGATAGTTAAAAGTGGAGTATGACACTTTACAGTCATTCCATATGGACCATACCGCAGCTAAAATGACAGCTTCAGAATTCCTAATGAGGAAACAGGGTTTCCAGAAAGCGGCCGATATCACGGTAAACAGCCCACCAGTGACAGCGCCAGGGATGTGCTGGTATTATCAGCAGGTCTATAGCGGGATGCAGTTTAGCAGACGGAGGCTGGTGGTCACGGGCTGCCGGTTCTTCATACCTTCATGCTATGTTTATACCCCTCCATCTGTCCAAAAACAGAACGGATGAGTCAGCCGTACTGACATCAACTCCAACTTCAGCCTGGACACATACTGTAAATAACAACTGGATTCACTTATTTCGGAGTTCATTTGCTCTGCTTATATTTCTGCACTTTAACTTTCATTGAGAACAAACATTATGAGTGGTGTTTATTAATTCAAGCATCAGTCGTACTGAGGTTCATACTTATAGTTAGTCATTTAAACAGTGACACCTCACAATAAGGTCACGTTGGTTACTATTAGTCAACTAAGAATAAGCATTATATTATAAGCAAATACTATTAATTAACTAACAATAAGCAATAAATAAATACAGCTCTTTTTTTTTTAAGAAATGTATACTTTAATTTAGCAAGGATGCAATCAATTGATCAACATTAACAGTAAAGACATTTATAATGTCACAAAATATTTAGATTTCAAATAAACACCTTTCTTTTGAACTTTTCAGAATCCTGAAAAAAACGTATCATGGTTTTCACAAAAATATGAAGCAGCACAACTGTTTTGAACATTGATAATAATAGGAAATGTTTCTTGAGCAGCATATCAGCATATTAGAATGATTTCTGAAGGATCATGTGACACTGAAGACTGGAGTAATGATGCTGAAAATTAATCTTTGCATCACAGGAATAAATTACATTTTAAAATATATTCACATAGAAAACGGTTATTTTAAATTGTAATAATATTTCACAATTTTACTGATTTGACTATTTCTGATTAAATAAATTCAGACAAAAATGTATATTTATTTATTATATAGTTATTAATCTTTGGTATAATCATTTGCATTTTTTTTTTGTTCAGGTTAGTTCACAGTGCTAGTTCACAGTTTTTAACAGATAAAACTTTTGTAGATGGTGAAATTAAACACTGTATGTTAATGTGGACCTGCTGGACAATTAAACATGCAAAAAAATAAAAAATCCAACAAACTTAAACTGAAAAACAATCCAAAGTCATATCTACTGTAGAGACAAGCGTCAAATAAATACCACCATCCCACTCATCTCCACAGTCAATAGAAATGTGATCATCAGCAGTATGTGACAAGAAATTGGTTTCATGAACTCTAGAGTTTTATTTGATGGGAAAAGGAGCATTCTTTTACCCACGAGCTGCCTAAATATTTCCCATCTCCGTCAAACAGCTGGAGTGAATGTGTCAGATGCGGTTTGTGCGGAGCGGCTCTTCGAGTTAAAGGCAGCGAGCTGGAATGATTTGATGGTCACTCCCAGTATTGAGTTCCTCCTTCAAGTGCCGCCGGTGACTGTTTAATTCCTATTGATTAGCAATACAAACAGCCGCCCTCCAAGCAGACACTGCAGTCCTGCTTTAAACCGCTTCTACATCCACCACAGCACAGACCAGAGAGAGAAAGTGTCAATACTAGTTTGTTATTATTATTAATGAAAGTAGCTCAAGAACAGTCATGCAGAAGAGGTAAGGCAATAAAATCATAAATAAGATATCGTTAATACCTACGTTGCTTCTCCTGAACCATAATGAGATTAAACTGAGAGCAAATGGAGACTTCAGCTTTCTCATGAGAAATAAAACAATATGAGCTGCTTTCCACACTCATTTCAAAACTCTACACTAGTCACAAGTTTGACCATTTAATTCTGACAGGACACAATACGCGCCCGTCTGTTACTGACCTCCCACACAGATTTCTTTACGTTACCTCCCCAGGGACCGTTTCTCATTAAAGTGTGTTTAATTAGGGCTCTAATAGAGGTAAGTAATGGAAAATCACATGCACTCACAACCCTTATCGCTCTAGCAATTTCCTCTCAAATTAAAAGTCATTAATGCTGCTCTCTTTTATGAGATTGCGGTGTCACTTGACATGGCTTAACCACAACCAGACATCCCATCAACAGATCTGCAGTTGGACATCTGCCATGATTTCCATGAAAATAAAGTTTTATTGTCCATATTAAAACACAAAGAATAAAAATCACAAGAGTGGGGGAAAAAAGCAAAGAAAAAAAGAAAAAGAAAAATGGTTTTCACAACACCCTATTTCTGTAAAATATCTTTTATTTTTTTGCAGCTACACTCTGTTAAAGTGAATGTTTGCCAAAACAAATTCAAGTTCTGACTTCATTTATTCATCCCCATGTCAAACCAAACCCAAATGACTTCCTCTTTCAAAAAGTACAAAAAAGAGACATTTTTAACAATGTTTGCGCTACTTTTGCATACAATGATCATGAGCTTTCAAGCTTCAAAAAGACATACATACATACACTACCACTCAAAAGTTTTTTTAAATAGGCCTACATTTTTAAACAAAATTCTCTCCTCCTCACTAGGCCTGCATTTATTTGATAAAAATACAGTAAAAACAGTAATATTGTGAAATATTATTAGAATTTAAAATAACTGTTTTCTATTTAAACATATTGTAAAATGTAATTTATTCCTGTGATGGAAAGCTGAATTTTCAGCATTATTACGCCAGTCTTTAGTGTCACATGATCCTTCAGAAATCATTCTAATATACTGATTTGCAGCGCAAGAAACATTTCTGATTATTATCAATGAAGAAAACAGGTGTGCTGCTTTATAACTTTTGTGGAAACCATAAGTCACTCTTTGATGTATAGAAAGTTCAAAAGAACAGCATTTATTTGAAATACAATCTTTTGTATCATTATAAATGCCTTTATTGTCACTTTTGATCTGTTTAATGCATGCATGATGAAAACATTTCTTTAAAAAAGACAAACTCTTATTGTCCCCAACTTTTGTAGTGCAAATGAATAAAATAAAAAAACCCATAAAGATATCATAGTGTGTGACATCTGTGCAGTAGCCTATATTCCAGGTCCTTCAAAGCCAATTAATAAGCTAAACATAATAGATTGAAACCCCTCCCCTCAGTCGCAGCTCTCAATCTCATTCCCGCTTATGCATATTCAAAAACGGCACCTCAAAGATGTTTTCGGGTCACTAATTGCTTAAAAATCTGACAGAAAATAAACAAATCTGACTTAGACACAGTGAAACTCAATTTGCAGTGTGGGAGGAGGGTCATCTTCAGCGATGTGTGTGTGTGTGTGAGAGAGAGTTTGATCGTGGCTCAGCTGGATATTTGCGGTCTCTCTATGGCAGTGCAGAGAGGAGATCGCTGGCTACTCATTTTGGCTCTGAATCGGAGAGGAAGACTGTTGTGAGTTCAAGGCCATTTCGCGTTTAGCAGCCCACAGATCTGCCACCGGCAACGCCAGCTTCACACGGATGAATGGCCATCAACCCATGGCTCTCTCACAAATACTACAGTCAACTCACACACAATCACACGAGAAACACATGAGAAACGACGGCTGGTTCCGTAAAACACGGAAGTCACGGAATTTGGCAAATTTTGGATGAATAAATTGAAAGTAGGTCTTTTTGTTGAACTTCATCTCCAGCTATTCTGAGAGTCACTTCACAGAATTTCACCATTTCATTTGATAAACCATCGTCAGATACACACAGAAACTCAAAGGTCTTCACTACAACCCGTCAAAATAAAAGTTTGGTCTAACTTGAACAAATTGTGACAAAAATACATTGCTATTGGACAGTGGAATGTGCTTCTGAAAGTAATAATAATAATACAATTATTTAAGTTTATTAAGCTTTTTAAAATTATAATGGTACAATGTTTAAGGGATATCACAATTTTTCTTTCAGGTTTAAATTTTTAAATGTTTACAATAATTGGGACCTATGAAATGTTTTTTTTTTTTTTTCCAGAAATTCTGTGTTGACATTTTTTATTTTTATTTTGAGATGATTATTATGATTTATGATGAAATACAAATGTATTATCAAAAATTATGGTAATCAGATGAATATATAAAACAATGCCAAAAAGAAATTGTTGATTGATAATTTCATTACCATTTTAATACATTATAATAATTTGTATTATATCATAAATCCAGAAAAATATAAACCGTCAATACAGAATTTCTGAAAAAAAAAAAAAAACATGTCCTATTATTGTAAAAAAATTAATAAACGAATACATTTTTATGAATCCAAATGATTAGACATGCTTTTTGGTCATTAAAATTTAATTAAATAAAACAATCCAGGTTAATTAAAACTAATTTCAATAATTAAAACTAATTAATAATTATAATTAATTACTAATTATATTAACTTATTTTTAATAAAAAAATTGAGAGGGGGGCAATTTCTTAGGGCCCTATTATTGTACAAATTTTAATAAATTAATTTGGTGAAGTCTTATAAATTCAATTGATTAGATATGTTTCTAATTATTTAAATTAAATGAACTATTAATACATTAAAACTGAATCTAGACAAATTTAAACTGAAAACTATTTGGGGGAAAATAAAACACTATTTGGGGAAAACAAGATTTCATAAGGCCTATATAAATTTCATTATTTCAATTATTTAGACATTTTTGATTACAAATTTTTAATTTAACCATTAAAACAGAATCTAGAACAAAATAAAATGGTAAAAGTAATTTGGGGGAAAAAATAAAATAGAATTTGAAAATAACATTTCATACAGGGTGGTAAACAATATGATCAATCTCTTCATAACAGAACATTACTAAATTAGCAAAATATTCCAGGATTAAAAAGCTAAGCTTTATCTGTCAAGTTTCAATGACAAAACCAAGGCAGTAACTTTAGCATGAGATACTAAAAAGAAACAAATTTAAATTACATTCAGTGGTATGTGACCCTTAAGCCACAAATGCTGTTGACTGAACTTCTCTTGAATTGAATCCAGAACATTCCTTTAAACATGAGCTGGAAGCTGGAACAGACGGAGGACCAAAGACACTCAGACACATGAGAGACTAGCGGCTCTGTCAATCTGAGGATGTCCAGAGGAGTGGCTTTAACCTGTGAGCAACACCTATAGACACAGCATGCAAAAGCTCCAGTCAAAAGATCCTTCCTCTAACAATGACTGGTTTGAAGCCGCTGATCGTGTCGTCTAAAAATGTAAGTCGACATCACCGGAGCATCAATCACTCGGACAGCAGCAGCTGCAAGCCAACAGGAACAGCAGGATTATCAAAGACTCGCACAATACAAGACAGAACTGACACCTGATGAAGGATGAGGATAGAGAAGCCATGGAAACCACAGAGAAATAAATATATAACAGGTAACGAGGAGGGAGGGGAAACGGCAAAATGCCGTACCCGTTGATGTAATAAAAAGTCATTGAAAAACTTCAGCCTGATTAATACATGAATGACCCTGACGGTGAATATGATTATTTCTGTCTGGGTGCCTGAACAGCTGTTATTAGGGTTTCGCTTTTTCTGCTGAAAGCAAGACATTACAAACAACCAGGGATATCTCAATTCTGACAGGTTTACAGACTGGGGTTGTCACGATACCAAAATGTCAATAAGTGATACAACTTTCCAAACCACTATGACACCCGAATGAATGAATGAATGAATGAATTTTAGCAATTTTTTTGGTCTGCCAGATCAAGGTTATTACAGTTAACTATATATATAAAACAGAAAATACAACAATTCAAATTTCAAATTCAATTCAAGATTGTTAAAGCTGTTTTTAGCAGGGTCTTCCATGGCAACTCACAAGCTATTTTTTTTTTTTTTCATTATTAAAGTTAACTATAAATAAATATATAAATATAAATTAAATATAAACACTAAGAAATTAATATAATTATGTATTTAATTGTTTCAGTTAAGTAAACACTGCTTCATCTTTAATTACTCAAGTAATTATTCCAGTAAACTGTCAGTAATGAACAACAAAAAAATCCATTATGAGCAGTGAACTTAACAAAAATTAAAACAAAAACAGAAAATACAACAATTCAAATTTCAAATTCAATTCAAGATTGTTAAAGCTGTTTTTAGCAGGGTCTTCCATGGCAACTCACAAGCTATTTTTTTTTTTTTTCATTATTAAAGTTAACTATAAATAAATATATAAATATAAATTAAATATAAACACTAAGAAATTAATATAATTATGTATTTAATTGTTTCAGTTAAGTAAACACTGCTTCATCTTTAATTACTCAAGTAATTATTCCAGTAAACTGTCAGTAATGAAGAACAAAGAAATCAATTACAAGCAGCAAGTTGTTTTCTCTTTGACTTGTCAATATTGTTTTTTTTTTATTAATATTAACAATGTAATAGTCAGTGGCAGCATTAAATTATTGAATAGACATTGCAAAATATGCACAATGTTGTTTTATTCATCTCACTATATGATTCTCACTTGCAAATGGAATTATGCACATGATGAAGGCTGGAATCAAACCGGCACCAGCCACATGAGCATCACAGCTCAATGTGTTCTGAGCACAAGCACTAGAAAACAGCTCTAACATTAACATGATTTCTGAGTAACGACTGTGTGTGTGTGTGTGTGTGTGTGTGTGTGTGTGTGTGTGTGCGCGCGTAAAATGAACACTTCATATTTCTATAAATCTCATTTTCAATACATTTCATGAATATTAAAGAGCCTGCAGTAAAAAACAACAGTGTTTCTTTGATTATTTAATGAATAAACCCAATGTGTTCTTTCCTTCACTAATTAATCTAAAATTACTGTGCATTTAAAAAGCCTCACTAACGAATTGTTAATTAAACTCATCTTCAAAGACGATCTCATCAAGTTCCTCTTGCTCTGAATAAAATGTACGTAATTGGCCTGATCTGATGTAAAATTAATCTGCAATAAAGAACAAGCAGATACATGTTTGAGGCAAAGCTGCATATATAAATAGAAATATACATGCATGCATTATTACATAGAGAGAGAAAGGAGTGTGATTGTAACAGTCGTGTAAATAATAATCACGCTTAGAAACATGTTTTAAATACATTTATACTTGTAAATACTTTTTGTGAAACAGAAAGTGTGGAAGCTTGTTTCTGCCATAGAATTAAAAAAAAAGAGAGAATTGTGACTTTTTATCTCATAATTATGACTGTTTGGGATTCTGACTTCCTCTCTCGCAATTGCAAGTTATATCCTGCAATTATTACTTTTTTTTCCTCAAAAATGTGAGATATAGTTAGAAAGTTCAATTCTGATGAAAAAAGGTCAGCTTAAAATTCTGAAATTTTCTTACAATTGCGATTGTTTTATCTCACAATTCTGATTTTCTAACTCACAATTGTGAGTCCACATCTTGCAATTTAAAGAAAAAAAGTCTGAATTGTCAGATAAAAAAAGTTGCAATTACCTTTCTAAATTCTTTATTCCATTGTGGAAGCAATCTTTCATAAGCAAGTCACAACTGTAAATAAATAATGTTAATAATAAAGGCATAACTACCTTTTTATTTTTTTTTTCTTTCTTCTGAGGTTTCTATACTATCTAATCTTTAAAAAAGTAGTATTTTTTTAAGAACATGAATAACTACATTGCCAAAAAATATTGCACAGAAAAACAATATTAAAATAATTCTTTAAACATATAAAAATAAAAAAAGATCAAATCTAAAAATAAATAGTACTTTTAAAAAATCTGAGACGATAACTGGATGCCACTCACTGAATAAAAAAAAAAAATGCAATCATGTAAAGCCATCTGGGAATGTTTTATAAATTTTTGTTTAATGTCTCACACAAATACTACCTTCAAAAGGTGCTGGTACACAGTGCAGTATGCAGTGCATTAGTATTCTAAATGCACTTACAGACACTCACTTACAGGTGCCAGGGCATAAAGGTTAAAGGTCACCAGCAGCCAGTTCACACTCAATCACACACACAAAAAACTGCCAAGTCACAAAACAGACTCCAAAGCAGCGAGTCCTAACAGAGACAAAGCCGTTCCACCCGTTGTGTCTCACGGCGGCCGTCTCTGTTGAAGCGGAAAGCCACACATGACAGCTTCCCGCTCCGTCGCCGCACTAATTGGCAGATGTACTTCACAGCTGTGTACCTCTCAGGTCAGCTACAGTCCGGTGCGCGTCAGTCCGCCGTTTCTCGGCCCACTGCGTTTTAGTTCTACACATTTTCCTCCAGATTCGGCGGCGACAGGGGCTTTGCTGTTCTGCAGCACTGCCGCTCGCACTCAACTGGACACGAAATCCAATTTCACCCACAGGGCCATCCAAGCGTCCAGGCCTGAGATGGAAAGTGTGCCTTTATGTGTGCCGGAACGATTAAAGCCACATTAGATGATGAACCCAGAAAGGAAAATCCTGTCATTTATTTACTCACACTCATTTTTGCAGTTCTTCCAGCATCCGTTTAGAGTGACGAGGGCCTGTCAAGCTCCAAAAAAGACAGAAATGGACCATAAAACCCCCATGACTCACATCCCAAGTCTTCTGAGGATAGAGGCATTTTTTTTTAGCTTAAAGGCAATCTTAAAGGCAAAAATTATCCCAATTTACCTCAATTCACCCTATGTTAAGTACAGAACCCAATTTAAGTTGTTATTCATGGATAATCTTCCCTTCAAATCTTATTCGCAGCCTCAAACTGCATATTCCATGTATGTGGATTTTTACTTTAAAGGCAGAGTAAGTGATTTTTCAAAAACACTTTAGAAAACTGATTCGGGCCGAATCGCAAAACAAACTTGTAGCCAATCAGCAATAAGGGGCGTGTCTACTCGTGACGTGGAGGAGAGCGCGTTCAGTGCATGGGACGGACATTAGCCGAGCCGAGGGCGTGTTTGTTTTGGTGATTTCAAATATCAACATTGTCTACCAGAAATCACTTACTCTGCCTTTAACAAAAAAAAAAAAAATTTGAATGCACTGTGAAATTTTTGTTTTGAAGCTGTAAATAAATAATATTGGAGTATTTTTTACTGGAGTATAAATATGGTTACACTTTATTTTAAGGACCTATTCTCACTATTAACCAGCATGCATATTACTAGCATATTGGCTGTTTATTAGTACTCACAAAGAAATAATATGTGCTTTGTAAGTACTAATAAACCGCCAACATGCCTTATTCTGCATGACCGTATTATCAGTGTTGGGGGTAACGCATTACAAGTAACTAGTAAAGTAATGCATTAATTTTTAATTTACAAGAGAATATCTGAGTTACTTTTTCAAATAAGTAACGCTAGTTACTTTTTTTTCCAATTTATTGACTGACAGCTCTCCTGTTCCCATGTTTAGAGAAATCAGAAGATGTCACTGTAGTTCTAAAATAAATATGAATATGCATTAATTCATCTCACTCACAAAAAAAAAAAAAAAAACACAGATTCAGTATTCCTCAAAATTAATAAGTAATTAGTTACTTTTTTATGGAGTAACGCAATATTGTAATGCATTACTTTTAAAAGTAACTTTCCCCAACACTGCGTATTATACATCCCTTAATTCACTCCATACCTAAACTTAACTACTACAGTACGAATTATTAATAACTTAAGCAGCCAATAAATAGTTTACGGAGACAAAAGTTGGAGTTACTAGTTAGTTAGTAGTGAGAATTAGACCTTAAAATAAGGTGTGACTGAAAATACTATTTCAGTCTGTCTACTTCAAAATTTCAAGTTCAATTCAATGTGCTACTTGTCCTTTCCTTCTGCGAAACTGCTGGCAAATTTACTACCAATTTCTGAGAGAAAATTGTTTTTACGCTTTTTTTTTGGGGTGAAAAACGAAAAAAAAAAAAAGAAATCCAAAAAACACATAAACTGTGCAAGCTTAAATGAAAATGATATACATATATTTAAAAAAATTTCCGGTATGACGACATGCTCATATGGAAACACATTTACTAAATACATTGCTAGATGTATAAAAAAAGTCATGTGACTTTGCCTCAAGTCATGCAACACGCTAGGTATCTGCCACCAGACATAAAGTTGTCAGAGAAAAAACATTTAATACATTTAATGAAAGAGCCACAATGGCTTCCCGAGTGGCTGCAACTTATAATTCCATTCACTATCCATTTGCACCAATTTGTTTGCAAATTGCTTTTTGTGATATTCCAATTTTTTACCCACATTAAATGTCATATGCATTACATTTAACCTTTATGCATTTTGCACTCTCTGTTATCCACAGTGACTTACATTGCACTCAAGGTATACATCTTTTCAGTTCGTGCATTCCTTAGGAATTGAACCCATGACCTAGTACCACGCTCTATTTGGATGGAAACAAGGAAAAGTAGCTAGTTTGTATGCACCATTAAAGATAACGCAGCGAAATATCCTCAGGTGCAGAAAGACAGTGGAAAATGACCATTAAAATCTAAATTATGACTGGTTTTGGTGGACTTTTCTAACAATATAAGTAAACTCTGGTTGTATGGATCCAACACAACAAATGATGTAACCCTTAATTGCCTTTTGTCTGTCATCCATCCAGAAAACTCCTTCCCTAGAGGGTCTCCTCTTGGCATATTAAAAAATAAACGTGTAGCGTAACAAGTTTATATAAAGAAATACCTCAGGATACTTTAAACAGGCGGCTTATAATGCTGGTTAATGGAATATGCTATAGGTAGACACATTTGTGTGGGCATTTTCATTTTTTCAGCCATAATGAGGGGAAGGGGAGAGTCTTAAATACGTCCGCAGAGATCTAATTACAGTTCTGGCATGACTTCATGCGGCATTATACCTGCCTCGGTCTTCCCAATGAGTAATCGCATCGACGTATGGAAAGGAGGCTTATTGAAGATGGCTAGTCTGTGGAAATTTCTCATGAATTAGCACCGTTTCTCTTATATAGTGCAAGATTTGTAAAGACTACAATGAACTGTCTTGGAATAAAATGTAAAGATTTTTATTTTGTGTTCCTCTGGGGAACAGAAAACGGCCCGTATGATTAGAAACAGCATGAGTGTGAGTAAATAAGTAAATAAATATCCCTTTATAAGAGCTAGACGTCTACTGTGGGATTCAAATCATTGTGTCAAACAGCACAGAGGATCTCCTTCCATATCCTCACGCGATAGATACTTTTGGGTTGTACCGCTCATTAATTCTTTACCTCTGGTTACAGATGGGAGGATTTTAATGAGCGACGGAGTAGAATATGCATGTCAAATAAGCGAAATACACCCTTGTGATGAATGGCCTTCGCAAGCTAGTCTGAATTAGTGTAATGAAGTGTCTGCTGGTGGCTGAACATCTCAATTCCAGATGAAAATACAGCTCGGACCATTTCCATCTGTAGTCTTTTGCCATCTTGCAGTTTGGGAATCTTTGCACTCTGAACTCCAATTAAAAATGATTTGAATACACCGTTACATTTGCAAAGAATCACCATGGCAAACACCATTTTCACCAAACTACCAAATTATTGTGCCTTCTGTAAAATCATGACTAGATTTCCATGTTTGTCCATGCAGAACTCACTGCCATGGTGCTTTGAAGTTTCTAAGGTATGGTTACCATGTTAATTGTTGATATTCATTTTCACAGAGAATGATTAACTTGAAGGGATCACTCAGGTTCACTCAAAAATTAAAAATGAACATTCTGTCATCATTTACTCACCCTCAAGTTGTTACTGAAGTTTATTTCTTCTGTTGAACTCAAAATAATAAATTTAAAGACTGTTGTCAACCAAACAGTTGATGTAGCCATTGACTTCCATAGTATGGAAAAAAAAATACTATGGAAGTCAATGGAATACAAAAAAATACTATGGAAGTTATCATCAACTGTTTGGTTACCAACATTCTTGAACAACTTCAGAGTGAGTAAATGATGACAATTTTCACTTTTGGAAGAACTATATCTATAAATGAGGCTAAACTTGACAGATAAATTAGTAGTGATGCAACAAAATTTCGGCAACAAAAAATATTTGGCTAAAACTGGAAAAAAAAATGAATTTTCGTTTTTGACAAACAGTTTTGGAGGGCCGAAATCATTAACTATAACAGTAAAATTTACAGTAATTAGCGTATCTCCGATGACATTTTTGACTGTGCCCATGTCTATTTTTTTGTACATGAATAAACAATTAAACATTTCAGCAGTGTGGATGCAGTTTACCGTAAACAAACATGATGCTAGAGTAATATGTCGAATTTGTTCAGCTGAAGCATTGAGAACAAGAATTTCACCACGACTGTGGCCAAGTGAATAAACTACATAGTCTTAAAAGTTAGCCATCTCATTTTTTTCGGCAAGACTGGGCATCATTTTTTAAAACCAGTTACACAAAAATGTACAAAAAAAGTTTATACAACTGGGCCCTGGTTTTATTTCATCACCTGAAAACATGATACCTTGAACAGCATGAAGAGTCCAAGTACCCAATTTCCCAACTTTATTTTCAGTTTCAGACTAAATGAAAACTTTCATTTTCAAGTTTTGGTAAAAAAAAAAAATTCTGTGCATTTGCGTTTTATTTGGTCATCTGATGTCATGTAGTCTGGTAGGTCTCAAACATTCACACAAACCAATAAAAATGAAAAAAAAATTACTCCTGTATTACCACTATTACTTTACATGTCTGCAATGTCATACATGCTTGTTATTTTGCTCTCCATTAAATAAATCACCCAGTGTTTTCTGAATGAAAGAATCCCAATTTGTTCCTTAGTCATCTAATAGACCTCATCAGTGCTGTGCTGCCGTTAACCAACACCGACAGCCACAACACCAATATCTCCCCTCAAATAATACCCATCAATACAGAGAGCGTCCGGAGGGAAACTGAAGCAATGCAGCCCGGAGAGAGAGAAAAGATGAGCAGAGAGAAAGGTGAACGGGGAAAAAGATGATTCAGCTTAAAGTTCCTCATGTGATATTACTGAAATTGCTATTGGGTTCAGCTTATTAGTCTGTCGCTTTCAGTTTCTGTCTGACAGACCTTACTGGCCGCTCTCCACACACACTTCCCATCAGTCAGTGGGCGACTATATAACACATCATTATTACTTTTATCTGCACAGACACCGTCACACTCTCACACACTCACACAGCTCAGCGAGAGGCACTCTGACAAGCCAATTTAGCTATTAATCTCCAGCGTGGCTAGTAAAAATATGAATTACACTAGTAAAAACACTTTCAGCTTGTAAGAATGGAGATATCTGCATTTCAGTTTAACTACTGCAGTCCAGTCATAAGTAGTAAGAATTGCTTTTTACTAGGCAATGTAACTGTTTGTTTATGATTAAGAACTGGGGACTAAAGGCTAAATGATCTTGCCATTTCAATGGAGCAGGAGCATTTTCTACTCAAAAAATACAATGCATGAAGCACAAAAATAAAACGAATTCTATGCAATATGTGCATTTAAAATTGAATTTTTTTAATGAAGTAACACTGTCCAACAGCAATGACAATGGATAACAATTACACAATTCATCACAAATGGGTCAAATTGATGGAAATGGAACTCATTGCTAAGTAAATAACTCACCCACTTTCACTCACAACTGATCGAAATAACCTAAAACAACTTAAAATTGAAACTTGTTTTAGGTCACTAAGCTTGGCAAACTCTCCCATGATGACAGGTATTTATTGAGGGTTTGTGGACTAAGAGTATACAAAGAAGTTGACTTTTAAATAATGATAGTCAAACAACAGTAGTAATATATATATATATATATATATATATATATATATATACACACACACACACACATTATTTTTTACACACATACCCACTTTCACTCACAACTGATCGAAATAACCTAAAACAACTTAAAATTGAAACTTGTTTTAGGTCACTAAGCTTGGCAAACTCTCCCATGATGACAGGTATTTATTGAGGGTTTGTGGACTAAGAGTATACAAAGAAGTTGACTTTTAAATAATGATAGTCAAACAACAGTAGTAATATATATATATATATATATATATATATATATATATATATATATACACACACACACACACACATTATCTTTTAAACACATGTAAAAAAAATTCTAAATGCTTAAAACATTAATTTGAATTGATGTTAATTGAAATATACAAGACACATTGAGCTGTAGCACTGGTTTCTTGTTGATAAAGTACAATGGTGGTACGTCTTTAATCTGGAAACCGTGTAAACATCAAACAGAACATGAATTTATATTAGACTATAAACCCGAAAGACAGACGAGGGACTTCTCATTTCAGAAGTCCACCACACACCACTTTTTCATGACTAATAAAAAGTGAATTAAGGATAATGTGTGCCTGGGATTTTTACCAGACAAAATTGCATAGATATGTTCAATATGACTTATACCTAGTTTAATTTATATTATAGATCTCTGAAATTGTAGTTAGGTCAAAGTTTAATTATGAATAGCAATACTGGGGGCATTAAAAACAATTGACTTG
Source organism: Sinocyclocheilus anshuiensis (assembly GCF_001515605.1). Classification (NCBI taxonomy): domain Eukaryota; kingdom Metazoa; phylum Chordata; class Actinopteri; order Cypriniformes; family Cyprinidae; genus Sinocyclocheilus; species Sinocyclocheilus anshuiensis. The sequence continues at coordinate 917,390 of NW_015539929.1, forward strand.
CAATCAGTGTCATTTTGCATATCACTGAGATAATCTTGTAGTATTCTAAATGAGTTTTTATTATATTTATATATTATATTTATTTATATATAAAACAAGACCCTGGAACACAAAACCTGTCATAAGTAGCACGGGTATATTTGTAGCAATAGCCAACAATACATTGTGTGGGTCAAAATTATTGTTTGTGGTCCAGGGTCACATTTATATACCATTTATTTGGTATGAAAGCAATCCATCATAGCTAATGGAAATGAACTATTATGGGTGACATTTGCATCTTTATAGGATCAAATCAAAAATCAAATCGAAACAAGCGATTTTGCTGGGATTTTATTGGTTGCCATCTGAGAAAGTAATTTCAAGTAAATAGCTTATAAAATGGACATTTAATGTCCCTTAGATCTCCTCACAGTGTAAGTACGTGCTTGTGTGTGTTCTTTCTGTTTAGATGAAGTGATGAAGTGTAGCCATGTAGTTGGTCAAGCTGCGATGGTTGTCAGTTTCACAATGATGAAGATTGAGCATTACCATATACCTCACACACACACACACACACACACACACACACACACACACACACACACACACACACACACACACACAATGTGTTCAGATGACCTGTCTATCATTACCACTCTTTCAAACACATCACTTACAGTACTGCATATCACAATGACCAGATGACAATAATTACTAACAAAACATTATAATAATTCACAACAACTTGTAAAGAAAAGAGAGATGTTTAAATCACAAAGAAAATGTTTGCTGACCTGAGGTTAGCTTACAATTTCTCGTTCTTATGTTTAATGCTCTTTTTTTTTTTTTTACTTGCAATAGAAATACTTGAAATTACTTTCTCAGATGGCAGCCAATAAAATACTATCATGTATTTCTTATTTCTCAGCATGTAGCACTCATCCTTTCACACTTACACACATGCTGCTGGATGCTTTTAACTTAGAGATGTACAATCATAGTTCTCACTGTTCTATAAATGGTTCACATAACTTCATATTCTACCCACTCATGTTACAAGAGTTACACATCATCACACTGCTGGCTGTTCTTGATAGAAAAAAATACTATTTTATTGGGGCTTTATCCGGTCAGCCATGACTGCGCACTCATATCCCCAGAGCAAAAAAGTGCAATTTAAAGACAAAAACAAAGCAAATATTTAAACAAATATCGTCACATTTCAATTTTCTTTCCCTGAAAAGCACTTCAGGGTTTCCTGAACCAAAACATATATTTTAGTTTAAATATTTATATAAAACTTTATATTTAAAAATCTATATTTATCATTTAAGACTTTTACATTTACAAAAACACACACACAAAAAGACTGCAACAACACAAGCATAGCACTTGCAAAAAAAAAAAAAATAATTTGCACATGAAAGAAAAATTAATTAAACATTTAAGTAAATAATGCAGCATTTTTTCATGAAATGCACTTGAAGGCTTCCTGCAAAAAAGGTTTAAATTGTATTATTTTAACTAATATTTACATTCTTTTAGATTATTTTTTATTAATATTGAAAATGATATTTATCACTAAAAATGTTTACACTTTCATTGTAAAATAAATAAATATTGCAGCATTTTATTTTTCCATCAAGTGCACTTGAAAGCACCTGCACCAAAATCATATATATTGTATTATTTGTAACTTTTTTTATGTATTATTTTATATTTTAAAAAGCTGACTATGAGAGAAAGTGACGTAAATGTAAAACTGAAATGACTGAGTGCTACTTTCTACAAAAAGTTGAATTTAATTAGTTGATTTTTCCACAATTTGTAATATGCAACTTTTTAAAATGTTCCAGACAGAATGTTCAATCGTGCTCCATCCACACGGAAACCTATGAATCAAATGACAAATGGTGCAGAGTCAGAAACTGTCTGAACGGGACAAGTTCCTTCTTCCTGCAGTCCGTAATGAAATGCAAACAAGTCCGCAGGTCGTCTGACACACAATCACGTTTGACAGAACTGATTGATCACTCATTTACATCTTCTGCCACCCGTCAAACGCTGTTATGCCTGAGCAGTCTTTGATTTATTTCTCCTACACTTCAAAACAAGATATTCCAGAAGTTCCTGCCAAGAAACAAAGCAAGAACAAGCAAAGGAAATTTTCTCCAATCTTTTATGCAGGTTAATCTGTTCCTCCATTAGATCCGTCCGGATCTGCGGGCTGGCGTGAGGAAATGTGAAAACAGCAGCTGGACGGCTCGCTTGGGAATGAGAACGGACAATGAGGGAAGGGATGTTGTTCCCGTGTTTACGATTCCCCTCAAACCATCATTAAATGAAATGGGATGGGATGTTTTCTCTGAAGGCAGACTATCAACGCTCCGGAAATCCCAGCATGACTCACAGTGGTCCTGCTGACTGCACCAGCAAACTTCAAACCGCACATTATCTGTCACGCTGCCACATTTCTGCTGGAAAAGGTTCAAGTTCAACATGAGCCAAGTTCCCATTATACGCTCTCTGCGAGCCTTTAAGAGCTGATCTTAATGAACTGCATTGTGGTTCTTACACACATCATAAACTACACAGTCATACTAGAAATAAAAACAAGAGAAGAAGATCTCTTGGTCCTGAAAACCTGGGGCCGGATTCACTAAACATTCTTAAAGGGACAGTTCACAAAAACAAATCAAAACTCATGATTTACATACTCTGCTGTCGTTCCAAACTTCTAACACTTTCTTTCTTTTATGGAACATAAAAGATATTTTAAAGGGTTAGTTCACCCAAAAATTTAAATTAGCCCATGTTTTACTTTCTAGGTGCATCCTAGGTGTATATGACTTTCTTCTTGGAAGAGCAAGGAAATGTTTCCTTGCTCTTCCAAGCGTTAGAATGGGAGTAGGCGGGTGTTTTTGTTCAACAGTCCAAAAGTAGTCAAATAAAGTGCACGCATCCATAATAAAACGTGCCTCACACGGCACCGGGGGGTGAATAAAGGCCTCCTGTAGTGAATCCATGCATTTTGTAAGAACAATATCCATATTTAAAATGTTATAAACACTTTTATCTCACTTCCGCTGACTGTCATACGTGCAAGCCATTCTGGTGGATGACGTAGGACGCATGCGCAGCGCGCACGCCTCTGAGATATGCTAGTCTCGCGAGTTTGTTTACAGGAGCAAAGGAAGCAAAGTTTCCTTACTTTACTTGGCTTATATCAAAATCCTCCTACATTTTTCTTTACAAATCCTCGTTTTGTGCTTCTAATTTGTGACTGGCTTTTCGTTTTGCTGTCTCTCCTCTGCGCTTCCGCGTTCATCACTAATCACTGGCTCGTGCGCGACGCATACGTCCTACGTCATCCGCTGGAACAGCTTGCACGTATGACAGTGAGCATAAGTGAAAGAAAGGTGTTTATATCATTTTAAATATGGATATCGATTCACTACAGGAGGCCTTTATTCACCCCCCGGAGCCATGTGAGGCACGTTTTATTATGGATGCGCACGCTTTATTTGACTACTTTTGGACTGTTGAACAAAAACACCCACCTACTCCCATTCTTAACTCCGATTAATATAATATAATTAATATAACTCCGATTGGATTCGTCTGAAAGAAGAAAGTCATATACACCTAGGATGCCTTGAGGGTGGGTAAAACATGGGCTAATTTTCATTTTTGGGTTTTTTTATTTTGAAATTGATTTTTGTCCATACAGTGGAAGTCAATGGTAACCAATTGTTTGGTTGTCAAATTGTTTGGAATGACATGAGGGTGAGTAAATGATGATAATTGACATAAATTACAAAAATTCTGTCATCATTTACTCACCCTCATGTCATTTCAAATCTGAGTTTCTTTCTTCTGTTGAACACAAAACATATTTTGAAGAATGTTGACGGGAGCCAATGATTTTTTTCCTCACTATTTTCCATTGTTATTTTGTTTTCTTATTTTCTAACTCAACAAAACAGTTTAAATATTTAGAATTTCCCCAAATACTTAAGAATCATCTTATTTTTTTTCTTAAGTTTGTAATGATATTTATTCATAAGACCAAACATTAAGAATTAAAATGTATAACTTCTAAAAACAAATAGTAACTTTTTAAAGATACCTTTTAGCTTGTTTAAAACATCCAAAGATAAGATTTTTAAAATTAGTTCATTTTAAATTTTAAATTTTTTTTAGTTGTTTCAAATATTAAGCATTATGATATAACATTAGCTAAATATAATACATTGATTACACCACTATGAATTTTTATTGTACTTTCCTTATCTAGTATGTGAATTCTCCAATTACAGTAAACTATTTTATTTCATGTACTTTACATTTTAAAAAAATGACTGTCAGGAATTAATTCACATTAATCTCAACGAGAACATGCTTATGATGCCTAAAAATGCCATGTACACTGTAAAAAAAAAAAATCTAAAGTAGAGAAAACCTAAAAGTTTAAGGCAACCAGCTTCAGGAGATTTTTTGATTTTTTTCAACTTGTTTTTGCAGGAAATTTTTTGAGTTTTCTCAACTTTTTGTTGTATAAACTGAATACAAAGTTGAGAAAACTCAAAAATGTCCTGAAGCTGGTTGCCTTAAACTTTTAGGTTTTCTCAACTTTTGATTTTTTACAGTGTAGGTTGGTACCTCACAAAACTTTTGTCATCAGGAACAGATGCTGTAGTGATGTTGAGATCAAATTAGCACATGCACAAATACTGGGTGAAATAATGTATTCCTAAATGTTTTATAAAACAATTAAGGCAGCATAATCTTGCTGCCTACAGTTTGGAACAGATTTTGTGTTGGAAGCACAACAAAAAGTGGGTTCACGCTGTCCCAAACATAAACGCTGTATAACATTTATGAGCCAGCCTCTGAATGTTTGATGTTGGGAAAGACACCTGTCAACTTCACACCTCTTCAAACTTACATCTGTGTGTGTCATATGTCTTTAAATGTGGTGACTGAAAAGATGACGTTGCAGAAGCTTCTGTACACGCAATGAAAAAAAGTTTAACACCATTCATTTCAAAACAGCTAACATTATGATTCAATTTATCATTATAACACAGACCTTTTGAGAATTAAGTTGAAGGACAGCAGCAAAAATAGATTTGCATTTAGTGCGTTTTGCATTTCACAACTTTGAGCCAATTCGAGAAATATGAAATGACATCCACACAAATTGCTGAACCCAACACATTGTATTTTCTTAACTAAGGAAATGAATGCATTAACATGGTCACTATAGAAACAATGTGATTAACAGCCCTGTTTTTCTTGTTGCTCCCACACATCCATTTCTATGAAGACGCTTAGCTCATTGTCATGGCAACCATTTGTGATGTCAGAATATGTCAGGGTTTGTTAGTAAATCACAAAACATTGCTTTAAACTGCTAAGATCAATAAACAGACACCATCCAAATGCTAACAGGGTTAATTCACTGATCCGCTGGATGCTGGCACAGTGTGAATTAGCCTTAAAATACTGTCTTGGGAAGTTCAAAACAAAGCCATTCTGAATTAGCCATTTAAAAGGATCCTGAAATGTGTTTTTTTATGATTTTTAACATTTTCTGAGGTGCACTTTCTGTAAAATCTTAGTATGTTTAATTTCTTCATCAAAAACAGTCCGAATTTAGATATAAATGGTCATTCTCTCCCCTGAATTTAGCCTCTGATTTGAAGACTCTCTTGGAAGGGGCGTGTCTGCTGTGAGACTCAATGTAAACACCCACTGCTGTGATTGGCTAACATCTTTGCATATGTAATGAGCATTACATGTGGAACTCTCACAAAAACTTTTACTGCATTTTTACTATAACAGCCACCGAGATGAACTATTGGTGAAAAGTGTTGTTTATAGCGTTATATTTATATCTACTCCAGTCGAATCAAAGGTTGCAGCCGAACACAGCACACAATGATCACAATGATCTCCTTACTGCAACGCAAACTCTGCAATCTCACCAGTACATTCATCTGCAAGAGGTCCCAGGTTCAAATCCCGGACGAGCCCCCACTTTTCACTGTTTTTGCATCAATAAAAGTCATTACCTAACAGCAGTATGGCTCTTGAGACTGATTGACACACATGAGTTGTTCAAAACACACACCTTGATTACATACAACGATGACAAACGTTAAGGGCATGTCGAGAAGAAATTGTGACATCACCATTCTCCCAATTTCAAACCCTGGCATTTCTGAATTGTAGAATACAATAATTCACATTGGAGTTTTCAAACTTGCAGCATGTTTTTATAACCTCTCATATGTGTAAATTTCAAGAACATTTGATTTCCCATTTCATGAATCCTTTAAGACAGCTGTGCCCTTGGTTATAACCAGTATGATCCAGGTTACTGTCGCAGATTAAGGCAGTGGTTTCCCTCTCAGATTTCAATACGTTTTTATTCAAAGTTTTGAACGTTTTTGTCAGCGCGAGTCCTCAGAATCTGTTACAGTAAGCTCTTTTTCTTCCATTCAAACCTGTCACCAATAAATGTCACATTCTTCTCTTTTCCTCTGAATTATACAGTTCCAGCGGCAGTCCTAATAAAAGAAAAAAAAAGTGTGTGTGAGTGTGAAGCTAATCGCAGAGCTAACTGTAAGAGGCCTTTGAAAGCATGAAGAAAGGGAAATCTCTCTCAATGCATGGCTCTTTCATCCTTCTTCAAGATGGAGTCCCAAATAAATCCTTATTTTTTGCCTAATAGGGCCATCTGCTGCGATCGGGACCCTCCGCTAAGAGACACGCTCCCTGAAGGGGAAGGAAATTCTCCTCATTTCTGCTTCCTCCAGCTATGATGAAGATATATTGCTGGTCACTCGCTCTAAATCAGTGTATGAGTGACTGATATAAACCATGCCCAGAACCTTTCATGTTCAAACAGTGATTTTGCTTTTATTGCATTTCATTTAACTGCATATAAACGCCATCTGTCTTAAATGACGCTGCACATCCTACACTGGGACGTTTGCTAGGAGATTTACCTTTGCTTGCTCAGGTGTTCAGCCACAATATGCATCCACAATTGTGCAAAATCAACTAGATGGTGCCCTTACTAAAGAAAAATATATGGGAATATACTGGAAAATATAATGCAATATATTAAATAATATATTTCCATACATGGGAAAGTAGTACTTATATTATACTGCAATATATGCATGCACCATGGCTACATATCTCAATGAAGACAAACTGCACTACATACATACTGCACTACATTTTTATGTGAAGCTTTTTTTAAACATTCAATGTATAATTTCTTGTGTAACACATGGGTTTACATGTAAGCTGAACACTAAAATCATAAACATTTATTAACTTCATTGTTTGCACAGTTACAAATTTCGGGGGGGCGGGGGGGGGGACAGAAAACAAATATTACAATTTTAGGATTTTGGGATAATTAGATGTCTTCTTAAAGTTATGGCAACATGTATAAATATATGTATAAAATATATAGTGTATATTATAGTGCAGTTTAAATATATTTATAAACATATATTACCATATTTTATCACACCTACATCTATATGTGTGACCCTGGACCACAAAACCAGTCATTAGTAGCACGGGTATATTTGTAGCAAATGTTCTTTTACGCCAAGAATCATTAGGATATTAAGTAAAGATCATGTTTCATTCAGATAGTTTGTAAATTTCCTACCGTAAATATATCAAAACATAATTTTTGATTAGTAATGTGATTGCTAAGGACTTCATTTGGACAACTTTAAGGCGATTTTCTCAATATTATATTTTTTTGCACCCTCAGATTCCAGATTTTCAAATAGTTGTATCTAAATAAAATATATAAAATATATTGTCATATTTCTCAATATATGAAAAGTTCAATTATTTATTATTCAATATATTGTAAAACATTAACACAATATATTATTCTGTATATTTTCAATATACATTAAATAATTTAATCATTAATATATAAAGAAATATATTTTCTTTGGGTTATGATTGGTCACCTAAACAATTAGTTGAATAAATAATCTTAATGAAGGCATTTGATTTAGTTTCAGGTTCATCTGACCCCAATTAAAACACTTTGCAATGCAAAGCATGATGCATCTCAAGTAAAAAAAAAAAAAGTTACAGAAACATGCAGTAAGATAAGCAGTGATGCATGGACTCTCAAAATCATACAGTAGATCATCCCCTCATTATTCCAGACTAAACAATGCCTCACTGTTGATACAACATTACTATTATAAAGCATGACCTGGCAGAGCAATGCCTGAAGTCAGAAGAGTTTTTACTGCTTAAACTTTTACATACTGTGTTAAGAGGAAATATTAACAGCTGTATTTTCATACCAGAAACGTCAAAACAATTGAACTTCTGCATACGAGGGTGTGCATTTATTGACTGCTTTATTTATTGCCTTGTTTTTTATTCATGAGTAGTGTGATATTTATGCAAATCATGTGTGCAGAGTGCATGCACTGTTGGCACCTCATAAAGGGTTTTTCAATTAGATCCTTAAAAGGAAAATAGCCAAGACTTAAATATTCAATCATGGAGTTTATTTTAAGCACATCGCACTCTCACTCTCTTTCTCTCGTTTTCATACTTGCATGAAGCCAGGGTTTGACAGTTTCTATAGACTGAATCCAAGACAGTAGAAATACAGTATAAGAGCTACTGTATGCTGAGAGATTGTAGAAATTATAGTTTGCACATCTGTTAATCTCTAAAAAAAACGACAAAAAGCACCATATTATGTGCTATAATATATAGTGTCTTATATATTATTCCAAGTCTTCTGAAGTCATATGGCAGCTTAGTGTGAAGAATGTGTCAAGTCATTATTTGAGGATAATACAGAACTTGATCCACGAGTCAGTGAATTAGAAATCATGAACTGGATCGGTCTGATTTTAATCAAATGAACTCAATGATCTAGTTCTTGAGTATTTCAGCAAATAATGACTTTACAGTTCACCCTTGTTGTTCCAAACCTGTATGAGTTTCTTTCTTCTGTTGAACACAAATCCATTGACCTCCATTGACTTCCATAGTACAGAAAAAATACCATGGAAGTCAATGGCTACCAGCAACTGTTTTGTAACCAGCATTCTTCAAAATATCTTCTTTTAAAGAAAGAAACTCATACAGGTTTGAAACAAATTGAAGGCGAGTAAACGATGACAGAAATGTCATTTTTGGGTGAACTATTCCTTTAATTTCAAATTTTCTTCACAAAAATCTGTATTTGAGAAAATATGTTGCCCATGTTGAAAATTGCATTGTTGACAGAAAAAAATCAGCTGCATATCATTTTAAGTTTCAGAACAGAATGTGAAAAAAAAAAATTGGCTTCATTTTAGAACACATTATGATACTGAGTATATAAATTGCTTTGGACTATACAGTGTGTGCATTATTATTAGCCAAGTCAGTATTCTGATTATATTTTTTATATATTATATCCTGATTGTTTAATTCTTGGGTTAACGCCTAATTCTTCAGTCTTTGCTATTAATATCTTTTCTTCTCAACCTCTTTTTTTGTGACCCCACTGCCCCCATGAGCATTTCGCATCCAATGGCCGTGCCTTCATTTTGCAGTTTCAATAGTATTGCATCCTTCTGATGGACATTTAATAATTGTTGACTCTTTAGAGTGTTAAATCTGTTTTTTTTGGCCCATTTTAACTATAAAAGAAAACCTGCTTAATAATTACGCACATCTGGTATTTTTTCACTTCCAGTCCTCATTAACCATTATATTACCACTTATAAATTATTATTTACAAAATTAATAGTAGTCATTATGTTTTGGAATTGGTCAAATGTGTTTCAAAAATCTGATCAGAATATTGACTAATTATGCATGCACTGTAAGTCACAGGATCTTTTGGAGAACCCAAATATAATGACTTGCATATACTGTACTTTATGGTGCTTTTGTTTCCTTTTGAAGCATCGTAGATGTAGTTACTACAAAGCAGAAAAGATGTGAAATTCCTCCTTTTGTTTTCATATGGTTTTGGAGTGACATGAACTTGAGTAAATAATGACAGAGTTTTAGATGACTACTCCCCAACTCCCAAAGCCATTACCCACAACAGATAGTACGTAAAAGATTTGATCACAAGTTCAAGGGTTGTGCTCAAACCTTTGGCTGTGATCAGACCTCGAACTTCTGCTCTAATCGTTCGCCGTTCTCTCTCCAAGAGATGGAAGAGGAAAGCAATTACCAGGCCTCAGTGAAACTCCCTCACAGCTGATCACAGCAGAAATGAATCGGACTCGACTGCAAGAGAGGCTTCAAAAGCGATTACGGCCGCGCTCTTGACGGAGGGTGTGGTGTTGTGCTTGTGGTGGAGGCGTGTGAACCTCTCGCCCTTAATCTACCACTAGACCACAAAACAGGCCGGTGATGGATGGGTCGGGCACCTGGAGATGCTTTCTGCTGGAGCACCACCTCACTGGAGGACCTGTACAGACTCAAATCATCCAAGACCAGCTAAAGGCAAAAAGCAACTCACAGCAAGGTATAATAAAGGCCACTTCTCTGAGAAAGGGCTTATGGTTTGGATAGTTAGCTACAGCAGGCTGGTAGATATCATAACTAAACATTATCCAAGAGACCATAAGTGTGAAATGGGTATATTTTCCCTGTTTGCCGCCTTGCCACCCAATATTAACGGATCTCTTTCTCTGGGTATTTTAGACATATCCTCTTTTTTTAAGTGTGATTTAAATTCTTTTTTCATTTCTCTGATGTTGTAAACTTAGTTTTATTGCTGGGTAAATATCATATTCATTCATGCCCTCCTTTAATAGGCTATATTTCTATGTGAGTTTGTGAAAATATTTCAGAGCTTTAAAAAATCTCTATATTTATCTATGTCAAAATATATGTTATTTTCTTCTTTGAAAATGGCTTATATTGCAAAAGACTAGAGATAAATACACTCTAAAAAATGCTGGGTTAAATACAACCCAGTGCTGGGTAAAATAGGATCAGTCTGATTGTAATCAAATGAACGGGATCAAACTGATTCAGTTCTCGAGTTCAACTGACTTACTCAATGATCCAGTTATTGAGTTTATCAGCAAATAATGACTTTAAAGGGACAGTTCACACAAAAATGATCCTGTTGAACACAAGTTGCCAGTTGCCGGTAGCCATTGACTTCCATAGTACGGTAAAAAATACAACGGAAGTCAATGGCTACCAGCAACTGCTTTGGGTAACAGAAATTTCATTTTTGGGTGAACTATCCGTTTAATTTAAATTTTTCTTCACAAAAATCGAACTGTATTTCAACATGTTGCATGTGCACTGTTGACAGAAAAAACAGTCATATTCGTTGCATTTTATTTTAAGATTCAGAACAGAATGAGAAACAAAACAGAGTTGACTTCATTTTAGAACTCATTATGATACTGAACATATAACTTGCTTTGGACTATAGAGTGTGTGCATAATTATTAGGCAAGTCGATATTCTGTTTATATCTTTTCCCTTTAATTAGTGATTAAACGCCTAATTCTTCACCATAATTCTTAAAGTCTTTTGCAGTTAATATCTTTTCTTCTCAACCTATTTTATTTTTATGTATTCATTTGTTTGTTTGTTTGTGATCCTGCTGCCCCAATGAGCATTTCTTGTCCAATGGTCACAGCTTAATTTGCAATTTCTATAGTATTCCATCCTTCTCATGGGCATTTAATAATTTTTGTTAAATCTCTTTTTAGACCCAAAAGAAAACCTGCTTAATTATGCACATCTGAATAAGACATTTTTCACTTCCAGCCCTCGTTAACAATTATTTATCACTTATAAATGATTATATACAAAATTAATTTGGAATTGGAATTGATCAAATTTGCTTGGGGAAAAAAATATGATCAGAATATTGACTTGCCTAATATTTATGCACACAATGTAAGTCACAGGATCTTCTGGAGAACCCAAATATAATGACTTACATTTGACATTAGATGGTGCTTTTGTTTCCTTTTGAAGCATCAGAGAGGTAGTTATTATGAACCAGAAAAGATCTATGTGATATTCCCCCTTTTGTTTTCATACAGGTTTGGAGTGACATGAACTCGAGTAAATAATGACAGAGTTTTAGATGACTACTCCCCAACTCCCAAAGCCATTACCCACAACAGATAGTACGTAAAAGATTTGATCACAAGTTCAAGGGTTGTGCTCAAACCTTTGGCTGTGATCAGACCTCGAACTTCTGCTCTAATCGTTCGCCGTTCTCTCTCCAAGAGATGGAAGAGGAAAGCAATTACCAGGCCTCAGTGAAACTCCCTCACAGCTGATCACAGCAGAAATGAATCGGACTCGACTGCAAGAGAGGCTTCAAAAGCGATTACGGCCGCGCTCTTGACGGAGGGTGTGGTGTTGTGCTTGTGGTGGAGGCGTGTGAACCTCTCGCCCTTAATCTACCACTAGACCACAAAACAGGCCGGTGATGGATGGGTCGGGCACCTGGAGATGCTTTCTGCTGGAGCACCACCTCACTGGAGGACCTGTACAGACTCAAATCATCCAAGACCAGCTAAAGGCAAAAAGCAACTCACAGCAAGGTATAATAAAGGCCACTTCTCTGAGAAAGGGCTTATGGTTTGGATAGTTAGCTACAGCAGGCTGGTAGATATCATAACTAAACATTATCCAAGAGACCATAAGTGTGAAATGGGTATATTTTCCCTGTTTGCCGCCTTGCCACCCAATATTAACGGATCTCTTTCTCTGGGTATTTTAGACATATCCTCTTTTTTTAAGTGTGATTTAAATTCTTTTTTCATTTCTCTGATGTTGTAAACTTAGTTTTATTGCTGGGTAAATATCATATTCATTCATGCCCTCCTTTAATAGGCTATATTTCTATGTGAGTTTGTGAAAATATTTCAGAGCTTTAAAAAATCTCTATATTTATCTATGTCAAAATATATGTTATTTTCTTCTTTGAAAATGGCTTATATTGCAAAAGACTAGAGATAAATACACTCTAAAAAATGCTGGGTTAAATACAACCCAGTGCTGGGTAAAATAGGGACAAACCCAGCAATTGGACTGTTTTGACCCAGCGGTTGGGTTAAATGTTTAACCCAACTTTCTGGGTAGTAACCCAACCGCTGGGTCAAAACAACCCAATTGCTGGGTTTGTCCCTATTTTACCCAGCACTCGGTTGTATTTAACCCAGCATTTTTTAGAGTGTAGGGTTATAGTGCATTTGGACCATATTTTCATGGGCAACAACACGCTTACATATGCAGTGTGAATGCTCAAACCTGTTAATATGGATACTAAAATAAACTGGAGATGTGTGAAACGAGGTCTAAAAATATGCAATTCATTTCTTTATTTCTTTATTTTTTTTTGGATGAGATTAGTCCTGTTGTCTTTTCACTCTTTTTTTCTTCTTCTCTCATTAATGTGTGTGTAGGTTTGGTGGCCTGCTGTCCTGTGTTAAATCTCTCTGTCTCTTGGGACAGAGCTCAGATTAAAAGTTTGCCTCTAATGGGTTTGTGACTGAATCTCCTTAACCAGCCGCTGCACCTTAAATGAGAACTAATTAGATCTGGACCACACAAACACACATGATGCACACAGCTTGTTGCTTCCCTGCCTCCTACTGTTGAAGCTTTGCACATTCATGAATGTAGAAACAAATCACATTTTTTATCATTTGCATATTCATAATTAGAGCCAGAAGGAATTTCATCACGTAGCAATGGAAGTCAAATGTGCCTGTATAACTCAATCAGCATTCAGCATCTGTCAGGGAGTCTTCCATCCTGATTCAGAATCACACACACACTCGTCTGCATGCTCATGCATATGTAAAGCTGAAGTTCATGTGTTATTTACTCTCTGCTTACTGCAGGCACGCACAGGGTCAAAGGTCAGGTCAAGAGTTTTATCAGTTCCACAAAGGAGAGGAAGTTCGTCATGATAACATGCTTCTGAAGCAAGCACGGGACAGACAGGTTATAGTTCACAAATCTCCATGTGCTAGTGTTGGAAACAAAAGCAGAATTTTGCAGCTTTTTGTCCATAAATAAGTAATTTTAACAGAAAAAGATTGGTTTAAAATGTATCAGTAAAAATATGCAAATAAAGTAAGCTGAAGGTTAATATATGGTTTTAAAAAAACGAGTAAATTCAAAATTATACATGGTGTGTGTAAATAAATATATAATGACAAATTAAAATGTATACAAAACAAATAAATATATAATAAAACAACCAAATGAATAATAAATAAATGAAAATAATCATTAATGAAAAAAAATATATACACTACCATTCAAAATTTGGGATCAGTAAGATTTTTAATATTTTTTACCGAAGTTCCTTGTGCTCATCAAGGCTGTATTTATTTGATAAAAAATGCAGAAAAAACCCTGTTATTTAGTGAAATATTATTGCAATTTAAAATAACAGTTTCTATTTTAATATACTTTAAAATGTAATTTATTCCTGTGATGCGCAGCTGAATTTGCAGCATCATTCCTCCAGTCTTCAGTGTCACATGATCCTTCCGAAATCATTCTAATATGCTGATTTATTATCAATGTTGGAAACAGTTGTGCTGTACAGCTTTATGTTTTTTTGAACCTGTTGTAATTTTTTTCAGGATTCTTTTATGAATATAAAATAAAAAATAAAAAAACAGCATTTATTTAAAATGGAAATCTTGTGATACACTACCGTTTAAAAGTTTGGAGTCAGTCATTTTTTTTTGAAAGTAATGAATACTTTTATTCAGCAAGGAAGTTTTAAATGGATAAAAAGTGATAGTAAAGACTCATATTGTTAGAAAAGATTTTAATTTTAAATAAATGCTGATCTTTTTAACTTATTCATAAAAGAATCCAGAAAAAAGTATCAGTTTCCAAAAAAAAACAAAAAAACATGAAGCAGAACAACTGTTTCCAGCACTGATAATAATGCAGCGTATTAGAATGATTTCTGAAGGATCATGTGACACTGAAGACTGGAGTAATGATGCTGAAAATTCAGCTTTGATCACAACAATAAATTACATTTATTACAACTTATTATATTCTACTCCTAAAAGTTGTCAAAATAAACATCGACTGGAAAAAGGCATATACTGTACATGTTTGTCAAATAAAAGGCTCTTTAGAACTAAAATATTCTGTTGTCAAATTGCAATAGTGAGCAGTAAAACACTGTCATAATATAAACTAAACTGTTTGTTGTTGTTTAAAAAGCACAACCACCTTCAATGTTTCAACAGTAAATAATTCAAAATAGGAAAATCGTTTAAGTTAAATCTTTTCTTTAGGTCTTTAAACACCCAACACAGCTGTGAAAACTGTTGAGTGAATATATTCTGCAAACAAAGCCAAGACAAAAAAGCACTGCATTACAGCTAATGCATGGCATAAGCTGTGTTCAGTAAATCACAGAGCTATATCCCAACTACACTTCAAAAATGAGTTCTCCACCCAGAGCCATCGTTGACAATATCAATACATAAACGTTGCAGGTCTAGAAACAGGTGTGAGAGAATTCGGCATACAACATTTAATTCCTTAAGATAGGACTCCTTTAATGCGTTCCTTTCATCAGGGCCTTAGGTTTAGTGCTTTCTTACGTTATCTTCTCGGTTCGCAGGAACCCCGATAATGAGGAGCGCTATGACATTCAGCACAAAGGCAGAGAGCCGCAGCCTTAAAAACATCAAACGCAACAACACGGCCTTATTCCCACAATGGATTAGCACAGAGGAAACGTGCATCTGAAAAGCGTCGACTACAAAATCCTTCTGCTCAGAAAAGCCAAGCGTGAGCAGCTGAGCCTGGCAGGTACCAAATGGGTGGTTAATTATCGTTTTCATTTTGGGGCCATGAAGGAGCGGGGAACTCCGAATGAAAGGCATTCTCATGTGTCTGAGACATTCAGAGATGGCTTGAAAAAGAAGATACGAGACAGAGGCCTCAAACACGCTCAGTTTCATGTGTTGTTTCATTCAGAAATATGTCAGACCATGCACGATTGCTTCCTGGTTTTAGATAAGCCAGCTCAGTCATTTCCAGTCAACTGTACTGTGCTGTAAGGGGAGCGCCCTTTGCTTGGTTTCTCAACAAAATCCATTAACAATTTGGAGAAAATTTTTGTTTGTCTAAGAGGACCAAACCTCCACGTATATCGTTTCAGGAATGACAAACGCGGGTGTTAAATATTTCGTGAGTAAATCCACTAAATTGTTCCGCAACTCATTGCTATGACTGACAGTGATAATGGAACAAAACATCTGGCAAGCTGATGTCAAAAATAGAACTGTGCATTAATTGATTCAGACTAAATTCAGAATAACAAAACTACAGCAGTAACAATTCTGCATTGATTGCATATTTAGTAGCTTTTACAGTTAAAGATAAAACTTAAAAAATGTTTTTGTAGTTATTAAATTCAATCTAAAAATGCTTTAAAACATTTAATGCAGTATTTAATTGTTATACCATTAGTAATTAACTTATTTCCTTAAAGGGGTCATCGGATGCCCATTTGATATAAGTTGATATGATTCTTTAGGGTCTTAATGAAAAGTCTATA
>NW_015539929.1:934164-934928 GCF_001515605.1 Sinocyclocheilus anshuiensis
AGGTTAGTCGATTTGCAAAGATTCATAAAAAACCTTATACTCACTTCTTGTGTAGATGAAGCTCGATCACAAATGATTCACGCGAGCATAGACGCATTTAGGCAGATCGGGGATCGGCGCATTCCCTTCAAAAACTACAGTAACGTTAATCCTCTGTGTCTTCAGTGACTCAGATGTCGGGAGTAAATGAGGACTGCTATGTTCATTATTACATCCAACAACAAAACACCTCAATCGCTTAAAGGGGTCATATGATGCTTTTTTAAAGATCATTATTTTGTGTATTTGGTGTAACAGAATATGTTGACATGCTTTAATGTTCAAAAAACACATTATTTTTCAAATACTGTACATTATTGTAGGTCCTCTATGCCCCGCCTCTCTCAAACGCTTCGTTTTCTACAAAGTCCCTTACGTGTCTACGTACTCAGCTGGGATTACCAGGCTCGGCATATAAATTATATATTGTTAAATAACATGAAACTGTATGTTAATGCCGCTACAATTATTTATGGTGTTGCAATTTTTTTTCTTAATTTCTGACAAGAACGAGGCAGGGAAGGTTTCTGTGAGGGTCTCATGAGTCTCTAGCTATATAAACCACAACATTAAATGAGCTTTACTGGGAGTTTATGAGCTGGCTTATCTTTTTTTGGAAGTTCTAATGAGTTCTTCTCTTTATTTCTTTTCATGGTGGAGCAACAGACTGGTTTAATGGTTGACACTTGGTCTAAACTTAAATGTAAAGAATATATAGTTAAGTC
>NW_015539929.1:935085-967585 GCF_001515605.1 Sinocyclocheilus anshuiensis
AAAAAGTGGAAATCTATTAAGTTTTGTAGCTTCAAGGATTCATCTATATTTAATTAAATTTAGAATTTAGTGTTTAATATCTGTACTCAGTTTCTGAATAATTTCCTACTTGTTAAATAAATATTAGGTTTATGTGAAGATTGATTGAAATTTAAGTTCACTTTAGTTTTCATGTTGTTCCAAATTTAGAGGCCCATTATGAAATAATGTGTATACTGAGGAGATTCAGAAACACTTGGACTTGAAGAGAACAAGTTTGTCTATGTATCTACCAACTCTTGCGAAGTTAGCAATCATAATTCTTTAGATATCATACTCTAAACAAGGCCTGAGATGCTATCTTAAGGAAATCAACCAACCAATGAGTTCTCAGGCTTTAAACTGGGATACGAGAAAGCATTTTAGCATCAAAAAATGGACTCACATCAGCTCTACAGTTCATACTACCTTACATGTGTAAATCAAAATTTTGCTTATTTCCATTAGAATCATCATGCTTACCTGTATCTCTTTATTCTGTCACCGTCGCATCTTTCCCTGAGGATGCTGGAGCCACAGTACAGCCCTGAGCCATTTATAATTTACTTCAGTCCAAAAATGTTATTAGAAAATCACTATACACTGCATCACAACAGCATGTAATTATTATTTACCTTAGAGATCCAGTAATATGAAATGCGTTCTGTGCATATGAAAGTGTCTTGTGTTCGTTTTCAAGTGTACAGATGTCACGTTCTGACACTGCGGTTAAATAATTTAGCTGTGAATGTGCTATATTGCTGGAGTGGGGAGGGGAATACATGAATCTCTTCATTCTAATGGATTTTGCTCTCCAAAGGCTCAGACGAAGAACATGATTTATGCTTTCATGGGCCTCTCAGACACTTAACATGACAACTGTGTCATGCCAATCAAAGAAAAAACATGGAATACCCAATTTCCAATCAAACAACAGTTTCATCCCAAGGCCTTTAAGATGCATTAAAACAACTTAACTGTACATTAGATTATTACATGATCTAGTGGACTAAAACGCAAGAAGGCTAATGCAGTCTCTTCATAACATTGGCCTGGTCACAAATGGTACACATGCGGTCTTGCAATACCCAAACGTCCAAAAAAGATGGCCATGTCCCATTTATCGTTTTCTGACGAGTGACACCTTTTCAGAAGCTACTATGTGTCCTAATGGAGCATTGCATTGCCAAAGCGTAGACTAAGTGTAGGGCTTAATGTGCCATTTGGGACAGAGTGTTTCATGCCTGCAAAACATAGTATCATAAATGACAGTAACAGTTATTGAAGTGGACATAATTATCTGTCATACTAGATTCATCCATCATTATGCTGCTGACATCACCATAGGAGCCGGTAACAAAAAGCAATGCGAGTTAGACCAAGTTTCCCAATTAAAAATTAAGACTTAGAGAGTTTTACTTTCTAGATTAATAATTTATTTATTATTAAGTAAATTAGGGAGCACTTTATTTTACAGTCCTGTTCCACATGTGCATATATGTACTTATTATAGCAATTACAATAACTGGGTAATCACTAGGTACTAACCCTGAACCTAACCTACCTAAACCTACCACCCATGTAGTTACCTTATACTATCAGTACTTGTTGGGTAAGTACACTGTAAGTACACATACTGTAAAATAAAGTGTTGTCTAATGTTGTCTTATCCAGAGTAACTTGCATATTAGTACTTTGTGCCCTTCAGCAAAGCATTTAACTACAGCACAACAAACAAAATTGGGATCCTAGTAATTCTCAGACCTTGAACCATCAACCTTTACATGAATAGCCTAAGCTACAACTACAGCAACTCCACTGACCATTCTAGATGGTCATCACAATGCATTCTGGGATTATTCAAATTAATAATAATAATCAAATAATAGTCAAGTTATAATATGACTAATTTTACTGTATTTTTATAAAAATAAATGCCTTGGTGAGCAGAAGAGACTTCATTAAAAACATTTAAAAGTTAAACTGCATTTAGACATATTGCAAATAAATAAACCTCCTTTCACAATTAATAAATATGCCTAAATAAAAATAAAACCGCTCATTTACTTTGTCCTCTGTAGATGGACAAACAACATAACATTTTCTGAAGGTCAGCCCCTCCAGTTGGAGGGGAAAAAACAAACATTCACCCAGCATACGCTACAACATAGATTTTAATTAAAAAAATAACTAGGAAGAACTGTCAGATTTACATTCAGCCCAGCCTAGCGTAATAAGATCACACAGACGTGTGTTTATCAGTCATTTGTCTCTGTGCAAAACATCTTGTTGACTTCCCAGAAATGCATTTGTCGCATTTCTCAGAAACTCTGTTTGCCTCCAGCAACGACATAAATCTCAAAGTACATTCTTCCCACTTACCGCTAATTATCAGGAAGGAATGTCATTAGAAAACTGTATTAGGAAGTGTATGGTGTTTTCTGCAAGGCACTAAGTAGAGACATCTTCTCTAGGAGCGTTCTCTACGGAAACGAACACCGGGTCCCAGAAACATTGATATTCTGTTAGTACGCCGCTGAACTGTTGACCCTCTCCTCTCAGACAGACACACACAGAACTGAATACAACTATTCAGCTGAAGACTGGGTTATTATTTTGAAGGAGTCCAAATGTTAATCTCATTAGAATCTTAATCAAATCAAAACAAAAACAAATATTAACAACATCAAAGAGAACAAACAGGCCGTGCGAGTTTCTCTTTGTTTCCTCACAAACCAGCGTGATTACTGTTTGAGTGGACACACATAGAAAGAGCAGAATAAGCCATTATTTGTCATTAATTTTCCATCTCTGTACATGAATGATGCAGTAATTGAATGTGATATTCTCCTCCTGTGCATGCTTCCCATAAACAAAAAAGTTTGACATTGAATTAATTGCCGAGTAATGGAGCTGGGCAGTAAGATGGTAGAAAATCTCAAATTCTGCCATTTTGCTTCTCACAGTGAAAACAATTAGCTATGTTGCAGCGGCTGTTGTATGTTTTTAAAGGTCAGCAATAAAGCATAATGCTAGATGCCCAGGTCATGAGTTCAATTTGATTTTTGAGGAAGCCAAATCAGTACTTTTGATCGAATCAGTGAGTCATTAGGCCGATTTTGACTCATTACTGATTCATGACTGTTTTTAACAGATTCAAGACTCATTCACAACATGCATCGGTTGCACTGTAGGTTTGTTGTAGCATAAAGCCAAGGACAACATAATCAGACAATGTTGTGTATAGTTATTGTTTTATTTTAAGGCATGGAGTCTTTCCCTGACATCACATTCAATTACATTCAAAACATGAATTCATTAGCCTTAAATTAAAAAAAAAAATGTTTACACACAATGTATTTCATTCAAATTAAGTCAGTATCACGGGGTCAACAAGCTTTAGTTGATTACGTCAAATTATAATAGTAAGTTTAAATTAACTTTATTAGGTTTTTCAAACAAAATCTTAAGTCAGAACAACTTAATTTAATGAATTTACTAAGGTTTATTTATTTCATTTGATTTTGTTGATGCTACTTTAATTGATTCATTAAAATATTTCTCAATGTATTATTTAAATAGCTGTCTTAGGTTGGCCAACAGATGAATTAACTGATTAAATAAATGTCTTTAAATTAAGATCTAGTACTGCAAAGTACCCACAATCAAGCTAAAAAAATTTTTTTTTTGAATGAAAACTATTTAAATAATAAAACTGTCTATTAACTTAGTTTGACTAAAAACTACATACTAATGATAAAATCATGTGGTTACAATACTTTAAAAATAAATAAATAGAATAAAATAAAAAATAAAACAAAAGCATGTAACAAGTTCTACATTTCTAACCCTAATGACAACATTTATGGCTTACTATTACTATTATAACACTATTAACTATTTTTCTGACTAAAAACTACATAGGAATGAAAATTACATGCAACACTTCAAAAAATAAATAAATAAACCAAACAAACAAACATTTTGTTTTATTGTTTCATTAACAATATTTTTATTAATTAAATGACTTTACTAAGGTTTATTTAATTCATTTTATTTTGTTGGCGGTAAATATTTCTCAATTTATTATTTAATTAACTGTCTTAGGCTGGTCCAACATTGTATTGTTTTATTAATATACTAATGATAAATTAACTAATTATATACATTTATTTAAATTAAGAACTAGTACTGCAAAGTACCAAGCTAAAAAAATTTAATGAAAACTATTACTAACAAAACTATTAACTTATTTTGACTAAAAACTATATAAGAATGAAAAATCATACGGTTACAATACTTAAAAAATAAATAAATAAATAAACAAAAGCAACAAAAACATGGAACCAGTTCTATATTTCTAACTCTAATGACAACATTTATGGTTTACTATTAAACTAATAAAACTATTAAATATTTTGCTGACTAAAAACTACATAGAAATGGAAATTACATACAACACTTAAAAAAAAATAAAACAAATGAATAAAAAAATACATGAAACCAGTTCTTGATAACCCTATGATGACAGTGAGTTTGTTATGGGCTGTGAGTCTGAAACTGTGTCATCCATCGAGCTGTTTCAATTTGCAGAATAGTTAAAATACTTTAAAAAAAGAAAATAAAGCAAATATATACAACAACAACAACCAGTTCAAGCTTTCTAACCCTAATGACAACATTTGTGGTTTTACACAAAATTAATTAATTACAACCTGACAAATGTTGAATTTGCATTTCATTTTGAAGATAAAATTATCATGGTTGCATAACGCTGTGAGATTTGTTTTCCCAGTTTGTGTATTTGAAGTCTACCTCATGCTGAGAAGACATAAGTCACCAAACGCCCGTGAATCATACACATGCTCCACTTATCGAGCAAGATCTTGGAAATCTTCTGCTCACGGTTAATAGCTCTACACGGCAGAAAAGAGCAACTGAAAAATATCTACAGCCTGATTCAATTTCAGGTCAAGATGCAATATATTACTTTCATTTCATCAGATAAGCACAGCAAGATTTTGCTTGATTGCTGTGATTTTCAATTTCTAACAATGCCGGTGTATTTTTTCCTAAAAGAAGGTCGACGTGAAGGTGAATAATCTCATTCCATTTCCTAAACAATGCAAAACCGTTGCGCAATGCAAAGCCAGTAAACAGGCTCCCGGACTCAGAATAAAGGAAAAGCGGGTCTCTGGGTTTTAGTGTCGGCCCGCCCCGTCTCTCTGACCTCTCCCTCAAGACTTCCAGATACTGTGACTTCCATTTCCATTCTAATGAGAGCGGCCGGTGGAGATCAGCCGCGGATCCAGAGAGAGGCCTGTGGATGCAGTTCAATTCCACCCAGTTGGTTATTAGTCTCAAAGGCACAGATGTGAACGTCCCAACAACACAGAACTACATCTGCATTTCTGTAGAGCAGCGGGCGGACAAATAACCACAGCAGATACGAAGATGCCAGAAAATTAGCATCCTTACTCACCAGTGATGCTTATAGCGGTCGCATCAGTTCTCTGCCTTTTAAATGGGGGCAAAAAAATGGACCAACTTTAATCACTCACATTTATAGTCATGCATGAGAGCCTTACGAAAAAAATCCAATATTTGCCCTCAAAATAGTGTTGCTGATGTTAACACTATTAACAATGTTTTGTTAGTTGAAATAAAGCTTAAATAATAAAATAAAAAATAAAATAAAACTTACAAAATTAGAAATGTTGCACAAATAAAAATTTGTAAAAATGAAATTAAAATAAGAGCTTAATACAAATATTTAAAAAACCACATACTTAAATGACAAAAGCACCTACTGAAACGTAAAATTAAAATGAAAACTGAAATTGTAAAAATAAAATCAAATAAAAAATTAAATAAAATATTACATGAAATATATAAAACAATAAATTAGACACTAACTAAAATTTTCTAAAAAGCACTAAAATGAGTAAAACTGAAATTAAAATAAGAGCTAAAACTTAGATGAAAGTGTACAAATAAAATATCTATTTTATATAAAATAAATGTATATTTTAATTTATATACATTTTACAAAACATTAATAAATACTATAATAGTATACTAAAATAACAATAAATAAACCAAGTTCAAGAAGTATTATATAGGATAATACAGGTTTCAATACATCTACAACAACTTAAAACACACACAAAAATTGCACTTAAATTCCTCTTGTGCATGTGCCTATCCAGCTTATTTGCCAATAAATACTTGAAATAAATTTATATATTTTTTTATATATGAAATAAGTGTAAATAAATGGCATGCATGTAAAACAATGAATATTTGTTAAATATGTAAATAATGTCTGGATAATAAATAAAAGCTAGACATGCCATGCTGTATTTATTTATTTTGACTGCTAAAATAAGTTCTAAATCTAGTCTAGTCTAGTCAAATCTAGTCAAGTCTTTGAACAAACAGCTACACGATCAATTAGTGAAATGAGTCGGCATCACCGCAGCAACCATGACATCTCCAGACCTGAATTCTCAATATATGCAAGAAGTCATGAATAGTAAACATCATCCAGCCTGAAACAGCTTGAATAATATCCTCAATTGCTCGGTATCCAGTGAAGCACCTGACAGGAAAGAGCTGCAGCGGATTGACAGGTGCCGGGTGGCAACAGCAGCACAAAGATTCAGAGATCTTATTTCAGATACGTGCTGCAGCCAACACAACTGAAGGCTGACTCAAGGCTCTCTGCTGCACTACCAGACACATGTGAATGTTATATGATTGACTACACAGGGGAAGCAGAAGAAGAAAAGGTGGAGGAACATACAGATGAGATGGAGATACCTGGAGAAAATCATTGTCTCAAAAAGCAATAACTTTTGCCTAATAAAGCAGTGGACTCAATTTCTGCAACACAAATATTACCTATTAAAATCAGAGCACTGTCGTGCATGTCTTTTCTGAATGAATCCGCGTTTTGAACGAATCAGGTGAACCAATAATTCAATGGCTCATTCAGACAGAGTCATTTAATTCCTGAATAAATCAGCCGTTTGAATGAATAGAATTGCTTTCTTTCTTTTGCAGAAGATATTTTGATGAATGTTGGAAACCATGCTGTTTTGGTTACCATTGATTTTCATTGTATGAAAAAAGAAATACTGAGACATTTCTCAAATTATATTTTCATGTTCAACAAAAGAAAGAAAGTCATACAGGTTTGAAATGACAAGAGGGTGAATAAATGATGACAGAATTTTCATTTTTGGGTGAACCCGTTGAAACCCATAATTCTCATGCCGTTATTTATGAAATTGTAAATATAAATGCAATGTAAATGCATTCATGCCACCTCTGAGCTGCAATAAATGGTCTGTAAATATATCTAAATACCAACTCAGATGCTGCTTCTGGCAAAAAAAAAAATCATGGCTGTTATAACCTAAAAGTTCTATGTTGAAATATTACTAAAATATTTCTTTCTAGAGCTACCAAAGCTATTGTTTTATGAAAATGACTGATCATTTTGCTAGAGAAGACCCTTACTGCTGCCTAAATATGGATTTTGGACATCTAAAATGGTCTACGCTGAGCTCCATTCATTTGCTTTAGATGGTAAAAATAAAAAAGATAAAAGTTCCTCGAAAACTTTTAATTTCTCTTCGGCTGAAGAAAGAAAGTCATATACATCTTGGATGGCTTGGGGGTGAGGAAATATTCAGGTAGTTTTCATTTTTGGGTGAACCATTACATGGCCTTTTGCAGGTAAGACAGCAAATCAAAAGGCTTTCTACAGGTCTATATTTACCACATCTACAACAAAAGCTGCATCTGATACCGGTTTTTGGTGTTTCCTTTGACAGACCGGTGAAAGCTCTACATAAACTTCAGCGCTGCTCTTTGAAAACCACAGTGATGACGTCAAACTGACTCACACGTCTGCCCTGTCAGAGACCAGAGTACTATTATCTTCAGAATAGAGACATGTCTGTGGCCCATTTTTTGCCTATTTTTCTTGACGCCCACAGTGGATGGTGAAAAGGTTTTAAATATTGCATAATAAAACTGAACAAGCGAATATGTACCCTGTCAAATCTGCTCAGATGTTTGCCTGGAAAAGCATGTTTTGCCTAAATGGATTTAAGCAGTCGACAGAAGATTTTTAACTTAAAATAAAAAATAAATTAATTTAAAAAAAAAAGGTATTCATCAAATTATGTATTTTTTTCTGGCAATTAGAGATATAAACTCTCAATTCTGGGAAAACAAGTCAAAATTGATATAAGCTATGTAAAAGACAAACTCAGAATTCAGACCTTTTTTCTAACAAATCTCACAATTCTATATTTTATGCATTTATTTATTTTCTGGCATTAAAAAAAACTATTGTGACCTTTTTAATCTCATTATTGTGAATTTATATCTCACAATTCAGACTTTTATTCTCAGAATTGTGAGAGAAAATTTGCAATTACCTTTTAATTTATATATTTATTTATTTTGTTATTTATTTTTGAATCCCATGATGAAAAGAAGCTTCCAATAACATATTTAGTCTAGCTTTTACTGTATAGTCTCATTTTATGATTCTAGTATTTATTTTTTATCTTATGTATTATCATAATTATTATTTCTTTTCTATTTTGCTTTAGCTTTATCATTTTATTTTATACTATTCTAAGCATTTTTGTTATTTTCATTTGTCCAAACACTTGTTTACTCTTAAACACTTTGAATCGTATTGGAATTGTTTGAAAGGAGCTCTATAAATAAAGTTTGACTGATTGACTGATTTTAACTGGCTTACATCACCAAATTATCAATGAAAGGTAACTTTGGGTGCCACTGGTTTATTTCAGCACTGCTTACACTGGGCGTTTTTCCAGAGCTCCTCCAGCTGGTGGAAGATTAATATACATCCATAAACGTACAACCTTTTTGTACAGACAGAGAGAAATCCCTGACACCTTCTATAATAGAGCACAATCCCTTTCATTTCTTCCCTCGGCTGTCGATGAGACCTTTGTGCCTGACATGTGAAGATTCACATCAAACTTTACACTTCTGCAGATAAGAGATTTTCTCGTAGATACGGATACTGAACTCCCCCTGCAGCTCTTACAAATGCTTGCATCATCCCATCTCAAGCGCTCATGGTGTTTCTAATTGTTTAAAAATAATAATTTATGACTGGCGGCATTATTGGCTTTTCAGGTCTCAGCACAGAAATCAATACCAAAAGCCTTTACCATCAATACAACAAACAACAAGCACTCACAGCACACGAGACCTCAGGGTTATACTGCCAGTGGAAACAAGGCGGTATAAGACATTATAGACTATAGTGCAACAACAGAAAAATATCAAACGGCACAGATTTTGCAATACACACTATATGGTCAAAAATATGTGGACATCCAGTTCCAAAAATAGCTTTTCTGTTCGTTTAACTGGTGTAGAAACAATTTTCACTCATACATTGCTGGTAAATTCATAAATAATTACAAAAAAAATTGTAAAGAACTACAAAAATTGCAAGTAACACATTGAAATAAACATTAAATATTTTGAAGTAGAAAGTTATTCCTTGTCCCAGCTAAAAAAAAAAATATATATATTTTTTTTTCTGGAGAAACAAATGCATAAACAAAGAAAAGCCAAAATATTAAATGTTATAGGTGAATATTTACTGACTAATCCACTATTTTGTAGAGGGGGGTTAAAAATGACTACTTTCACCCGAGATTTGGAGCCAAATTACATGTGTGTAAAAATGACTTTCAGCATTGTTATTTTAGTTTAACACAGAGATTGGTAAATCTATTAACAAAATCTGTTGACTTTACTTTTTAATCTGCTTACTTAAGATAACTTTAAGACTTCTCGAGTTACATCCATGCAAACTTTGGGGAAAAAACTTGAAAAGTGCTTTATTTTTTAACTGTCACCATTGGCATATATTTTGTGTTTGTTTGTTTATGATTTAACGCCATGCGAGCTACCTCAGCTATATTCATGGCGAGAACGAGGTTAGTTAAGTTAAATTTACTTTTTATATTTGATCTTAGATAAAAATTCTAAAACTAAATCTGGCCTTACTTCATTAAAAAATCTTTCCATAAAAGTCAACAGAAAAATAAAGAGTTCTGACAGGCTTTAAACTAGGCCTGGGCGATAAAACGGTATCGATATTTATCGACGATACACCTTCTTCGATAACGATATAACAAATGTTTGATATAGTGCACGATATAGGCACGTGCTATGAGTGACGCAGACAGCACACACAAACACGAACACATGCTGAATTGAGTGCTGTGCCTGCCTGTGATGAGGAGATTGTGAATAAAAAAAATTATATTAGTCGAATTTAAAATAAACATTTGCATTTGAATGTTAGGAGTGGGTCAGGGAGCGCCATCAGTGGCGCACAAGATAATGATGTAAGTGACGTTGTTGCATTTTAATGTTTTGTTAGTCTTGCCCACGAGACGCGCCGCTGCTGTGTTATGCATTCAAAATATTAGAGAAATATAGAAGCTCAATGCGGAGAAGATCTTGATTAGGTTAAAACCGAAACCAAGCCATTCACACAGAACGCATATTCAGCGCATTTTTTTAGACGGACAAATATGACTGCTGCACTCGCGTCTGAGACAAGAGATGTAGCCATGCAAAGTTAAACCAGTTTAAACTTTTAGAAAACACGTCACGAATTTGTGGAGGTTTATTCCTTTTCACTGCGTCTCATAAGTTTTCAAATGCAATCTGTGTGATTCGGCTCTTTGTATTAAGCAATGCATAAATACATGATGCTGTTTTGTTCATAATTGTTTATGCAATTTACGAAATTATATTTGATTTATATGAGTTAATTTAGACATAATGCACGTTTTTTTATAGACAGTTATTTCCATGCGTTGACATTATGTGCTGCATTATTTTGCTCACTGCGTCCTCCTGTGGCCTCGGGAGACAAGCCAAAAGTTTCCTTAAAACCTATTTAATCTGCATAGAAAGCATTAGAAATAAGATATTTGTTTAATTTTTATTGTGTGTTTGACTGTTAAAACAAAAAAATATTTGTTGTTTGTCTCAATAATTTGGGTTAATTTAAAAATACAGTGGTTAAATTTAAAAAAAAAAATTCTATTGCTCTTTGTTTTAAAAAAGGTTATAAAAAATGTCAATAATTATCGATACCGAACGATATGAAACATTATATCGTTGATCATTTTTTTAGCTTTATCGCCTAGCCCTACTTTAAACTATTACAATCCATCAAAATATGCTTCAAATATAATGGATTCTGGCCCATTGGCATATAATGCAACAAAAATAGCTAAAGTCAACAGATTTTACTAACAGACCTAGCAATCTCTGTGTAAAAAAATAACATGATGCTGCCATCTCTCTAAAGTTATTTTTACCCCCCGTAATTTGGCTCCAAATCTCAGGTAAAGATTTTACATTTTACAAAATATTGGATTACTTCCAATATTCCACATCCATGACATTTAATATTCTGGCTTTCATCACTATTTATGTTTGTCTTTATTTAGAAAAACATTAACAAAATCAAAATTTTAAGCCGGGGAAGTTCCTGAACGTTGATTTGACACGTTTTCTTGTAAAACATACTCCAGTAATCTTTGTTTTTTAAACCAAATTTAAAAAAAAAATCTTTTTCTTTTCATTGCATTTCCAAACAAAACCATCTCTATTCTGATATACACCATTACTCATATGTGATACACGATTTTGGTCGTTCCGCCCAACCATACCATTCTCAACCATTAAAAATCTATTGCAGGCCAATGCAATACAGCATGTCAAAACACAGGCCATATCTCTCTGCTATTGGAGCTGAATATAAGACTGTAAAACGTCTGTACCAGAATAAAGCTGGCGTGTAAAATCCTCTTCTGAGATAGCATCTTACTGCATGAAATTACCCACCCAAAGAAATTCCAGCAGGAAAAAAAAAGCGATCTCACTACAGTGCGAGGGTCCTGATTTTACCCAGTGTAACGCTGACATCTCCCATGTAATTTCGTCAGAAGTCGGCAAGGTAACATCTTGTTTCACACTTAAGTGGATAATGGATACAGAAGGTAACGTTGTCTCCTGAAATTGGAATCAGCTTGAAACCATTTCTGACAGCCTGGCTTTTGTTGTGGTAAACATTACCCAAATTACCCTTCACTTTACAGCATCAGCGTCCAGCAGGGCCCCGATTCTCGGATGCCACTGAAAGAGCCGTTTATGCACACAGGCTGAGAGAAATAAGCCGCAGTTTCTTCACTCAGCCGTGCAGATGTGCTGTTTTAAAGGGCATCTGAGGCACTCGCAGCTGCTCATTAAGAAAAAACCCTCCATTGATCCACGGTGCATACCTGAAAGATGCAAACTGAATGAAAGACCATGTAAATGCTGTGTGACACGGCTCTTTGGGCAGGCAGAAACACACAAACAAACACACACCCTCCAGTCAAACCAGAACAACAGTTGATGCTCAGCTGAATGTTCGTTTGTGAACAGCAGATCTGAAGCATGTAATGATCCTTTTGAATGCTCAAAGGTATAAAAAGGATCTATGAAGACTGTCAAGCATTGTTAGTCATGTTTGATCAAACTAAACATCATTATAACGGTTGATCATAACTAGCGGTTGAATTAGCAACTGTGTACACAATAAGACATTGGATATATTACTGTAAGCTTTGTATTAAACTAAGTGAGAACAGATGCCTTTGAATGCTTATTCAAATGGATTAAAAAAAATGATTTGTAAAAATCGACAAGCATCTGCTATCAAATTAAGAACTCGGTTCTTTGGTGAAGTCAGAATATTTGGTCTAATTCCAGATTCAGATTGAAATTTATACAGCCTACCACTGCACTCAAAACAATGTTTTGAATTAAAATACATACAGGTGAGGAGATCTAGTCATTTTGTCTATCTTATGACTCCAGGTTTTGCCATTTCAGTAGCTTGTTTACACGCAGTCTGATAATCCATTAGTAATCCGACTCATAGCTTGAGCAGAATGAAAAGCCTTGATGAAAATGGCTCAAATGGAAGAATTATCCAGTTGAGCTTGAATACAGACCTATATCTGATTGAAAGTTGGAAAAGAGTGATTAAATAAACCATAAGCAGAAGAAGAATTACCATAAATCTGATGACTCAAACAATCAGATTCAAAAATACATTATTCAAGGTAATACTATCATCCATAGGCCTACAGTAAATGTCAAGTTACTGGAGGTGGAATGAGCATGCAACATGGTGCTCCATAATACAAAAAAAGAATACAGTACATACAGTATTTTGTTTAATTGCCAACATGAGAATAAAGATTTCATATTTCAATATTTTAGGCCATTTTTTAAAGATTCTATCTAGAATACCAATGAGTTCAGTCAGCTGACCTGCTTTTTCTGACAGAGCATGCAAACCATTTGTTAACGATAAATGAAGCTGCACACGATCAGTGACGTTGACGTAACTTGCCAACTTACCAAAACCAGACCACCATCCCAACACAAAACACCTAGGCTATACTTGTAGACTTCTCACAATTTACGCGATTCTTTGGCCTGAGCTTTCGTATGGGACAGTACTGTAACTTACACCATATTAACACAATCACAGCATCATGAGGTTCCAGAGATAATTGCTTAAAAAAGACAAACTATAAATGAATGTAATATCTTGCTAACAGTAAGAGTGAAGCTTAGGCTAGGAAGCGTTTAGGCTTACGCAAAGTAAATAAATCCCAGAACTTACCTTTATAAAAGTTGAAGGCATCGCGTGTGAACACTGAACCTCATCATTTCCACTCAATTTCAGTTGGTTGGGCATTTTAATAATATCTTGAGCAAACAACATCTGCAATAACTGGTCCTTTTGTTTGTGAGCGTCTATCATCCACAAAAAAAAAAAATTTTTTTTTCGAAAAATAGTTCTCACAGGTGCCCATAGTTGAAGCACCAATCAAACAGTTTTTAAAGGTGACATATCATGAAAATCTGACTTTTCCAGGTTTTAAGTGCTTTAATCAGGTCCCCGGTGCATCTACCAACCAAGGAAACGTGAAAAAGATTAACCCAGTAACTTTGTTTTGGGAAGCCTTTTTCTGCAAGCGTCTGAGAAAACGAGCGCGTCTGATTTCGCTCCCTTGGTGACGTGGCAAAGGGATCTCATTATAATATTACCGCCCCTTAATCTGTAAGTTTACACCCACAGCGCCTCATTGTGTTTTCGCAAGCGACAACGGTGAACCAGCTCTAATGCCATGGTGAAAGTTTGAGCAAAACACGCTAACTGTTCTGTGTTTGGCTGCACAGACGAGCACAGAACACTGTTTAGAGTCCCAGCCTCAGAGAAAACAAGACAGCAGTGGATTTAATGATTTATTTACTGTATAATGCTGCTGCCACACAGATCTAAAACAAACATGCGATTTATTTCCCAGCTGTTTACCTTCACAGACATAACCGACTCACTGTTTTTGTAACTCGTGTGTTTTTAATTTAAAGAAAACTTATGCGATAAATCTAATTTCCAATAAAAATGAAATAATAGTCAGAAATAATCGAGTTTTGTTAAATTGAACAGTTTATTGAACCTTTAGGGAATATATATTATTTGTTTTATTGCCTTGTATCACATTTTATATATCAGGCTTGTATGGTGAAAATATGAAGCTTATTTACATAAGGGGAAAAAAAACACCAGGGCCAAACTATGCAAAAATATGCAAATCTGGTTGCAGATGTTCCCTTATATTGGCAAAAAGAAATGTGAAATTTTAAATCAATGATTTTATTTTTTTACAGTTAACAGTCTGCTTACATAAAATGCATATAAATGTCACTGTATCTCCAAATAATAAGTAAGATGACATTTAAATGCTTAGTTTTATGAACAAAGCTCTGCGATTTTTATTGTAAGAAGCAAATAATAAAATACAATGCAATACAATGACGATTGAGACGAGATGAACTCAAAACCTGATGAATCATATTTTATTAACATGTAAAATTATATATGTATGGACCAGTAAACGTATAGCAGTGCAGTAAATGTTCGTCTTATAGAAATATTAATAACAGCATAAAAGTTAGTTTACGTTATAAAATATTAACGATTTCACAGCAAAACGACACGTGAACCACAACCTATTTTTACAATTATACTAAAAGTTTTTAACTTGTATGAACTATCAATCAGACGACAGAAGGCAAGTAGTAGATTTTTCCGCAAAGTTTTTGATCATGTTTATCATTTAGAGACCTTAGAAATTCAAGCATCAGATAGGATACAGTAGGCTTTACAGGGTTAAAAAGGACTTACCTCTTCCTAAAGCAAAATATGATGTCTCAGTGGGGTGGTTGTTAGCAATCTGAAAACCCACAGTGGCAATCAAAGGGGATGATGTTGCTTATTAATGACATACTTAATGATGTGAGCTATTTGCACTCCACTTCTCCTCATCTCTCACACTGGCATCTTCACGTCTCTGAGCTCTGAGCCGTTCTACAGCAGTGTCCCCTGGAGAGACATATGTGGAACGGCATCACTTAACGGCCTGCTGTGGCTCTCCTGTAAGAAAATCCTATAAAACAAGTTCAGCATGGCACAGAGAGAGTCACGCTATCTGTTATCTTAACGAGAAGCAACCAGACTGGTTTCAATTCACACTGCAGGCCAAGCTCATTCATTCCACATCTATTTGCATAAGGAATAGAGAACAGGGAGAAATTAGTTCACATGTGCTGAGTCAAATCCTCATGCTGTCATCCCTCTCAGGAATCTTTTCTTGTTTCAGTAACATTAATGCTTTCACACCCTCCTGGTTTACTGTCAGAAATAAATGTATATATACATGAATCAAAAAGCCAGGGGTGAGATGGGGGTCACATACCTGTATCTCAAGGGAAATTGTCCATCTAGGCCTTTATGTGCTGTTTATATCAGCTTTCAAATACAGATGCTTTGTTGTGTGTTGACTGAGAAACTCCTTTGAGATCATCCTACCTTTGAACTCTTCTAGGGTTAAAGCATGCATGGCTCATTAATATTAATGCTGTAATGTGATTGGACACTCACGAATGGTAGTGGAACAACATCAGCATAATTAATATGAGTTTATGATGTATTCACATCCTGTATCTGTTCTTCTGCTCCCACTCAGCCAATCAGGCAAGATCTGGACTGACATGATGGACTCTGATTGGCTGCTTCTGTCATTTTCATTGCTCACCTGCAATATGACTGTAATCTGAAAAGGCCTAACAAAATTTCAGCTTTCAGAGTTGTAAATGGCATTATAAAATTCGCTGCCATATATATGAGGAATTTAATATTCTGGGGAAAATTCAGCTATCCAAGAAATTACATTTATAGAAGAATGAGCTCAGGATAAAATACTATCAATATAATGTCAGCCTGCCCTAACCAAACCAGGAAAAGTGATAGTCTGGCAGGAAAAATGCATATAACCTTAATACAAAATCATTAACATATATTCAGAATTATGTGTTGGTTAATTAAAGGAATTAATTAACCCCCACCAAATGCCTGTCATTATTTTCTCAAAAAGAAAATAAGACCAGAAAAATCATGTGCCTATGATTGCAGCTTTTCATGCATAGATTTGAGTGGTCAGTAGAAATAAATATTGTGTTCAGTATTTACTGATTGTATGACATTCTTTCTTCATTGGAATGAAGTTGCTATTCTCCGATACTTTCCCTAATTTGCACCTACAAACATCTGAACTTGTTGCAACACAATCGGTTCTGAGACATACAGTATGAGATAGCTTGGTATTACTACTATTTACTATTATTATTTATTATTCAAACCTTGCACAGCCCATCTTGAATACTATATGTGGAAGCGCATAACACTTTGTGCTGGGAGGAACGAGGCACAGACACAAAAATGCAGGTGAAAAGGACACGTTACCTTCAAGGATCTATTATTGGGTTTAACTCGGGGAATTTAAATGCAGTGGTGAATGTGAGATAAGTTTTAGGAGTGCTGGAGGGTGACTGTGTGTCCTCTGGGACTGAAGATCCCTCCTGGAGTCAAAGAAAGTTATGAGTTTGGTGTCCGAGGGGATGTAGTGACCCGGGGGAGAAGCCGAGGAAAGCGTTTCCTTGGAAACAACAGTTTTCCAGGGTTCAGGAAGAACACAGTGGCCATTGTGAGGAGCACGTTCACCTTTCTGACCTGAGTTTGGTCACATCTTCTCTTTTAGGAAAAAAAAAAAAAATATATATATATATATATGTGTGTGTGTGTGTGTGTGTATATATGCCTACATTTAAGATTTATGCATTTGAATTGCATATAAAATTCCCATCCATTTGGATTTCATTTTTTACATAAACCAATCAAATTTATGTGATGTATATTTTTCAGTCATACATAAAATAAATGGTAAGAGAGGAAAGATTTCTGTAATAGCGGCCTACTAATAAACGGAATGTTTTAAATACACAATAACCAGCCTAATATACTTATCATCAATAAACCCAATTTATTTGAATCTCACACATTTCACTTGTTCATATTTTAATCATGTTCATACTTTTTAACTGAATAAATTAAACTTTTTTTTTTTTATGTTTATGTGCTGTTCATATGCTGTTTCTAAGCTATTTTAATAAAAATCATTTTTTTTCAATATAATTAAAATTAGCTAAAGTTTCTTTCAATCTCACATTTTAATTAGGCCTAATTGAATATTGCTTTCAATAATTTTATATTCATTACAATTAAGCAAATGTAAGATTTTATTTAAAATACGGAAGGTTTGACTTTGAAATATCAGTTTAAAACCATTCTGATGGTACACTGCCGCCTTTTTCTTTTCTGCACTCCTTGCAAACATCTATTCTGGGAGCAAGTAAGTTTGGTGAAGGGGTACGAAATTCCGCGAAAATAGCGGATTGCTTTACGGCAGCAACAAAAGCAAGACCGGTTAAGGGATATAGCTTCAGCTACTGGGCATGCTCACATCAATACAGTGTAATTTTGGTCATGTTGAACAACGATAATTACTTTATTTGCATTATTGTAAGGGGTAGGGTAGGTGTAGACGTATTGTTGCCAACCTGTAATTACGACAGTGATATATTAGCGACAGTGATTTCCCCTCACTTAGGCTAACTGTAAGGGGCTCCAACGCAGCAAAAATACACAAAACTACATACAGTTGGTATAAGTTAACATTTTACTTTATTTAGTTAAAGCTGCGCAATCCAAAGGGATTTTTTTTTAAATAGGCCTATGCAATTCAAATACATAAATTCTGAATTTAGGTTTTTTGACTGCAGAGGTGAGATGAGAATGTGCTTACACAAATTAGTGGACACACTTGCTAGGGACAATGCTGATTTTCAGCTCCACGCCACATCCTGAAAATCGATTAATTGCTGTCCATGGGATAGGCCTACTAGACTTCTTAAGGGAAGGAAAGCACATGCACTGACAAGTGCGTGCCGAAAAAATACAGCGACCAGATAAAGATAAAGACAGATTTCTTGTGTAATAATTAAATCATTAAAAGCAATCTGTCGGCCTCGCTTCTGTAAAAAGCGCCCCTGACAGTGTGGTTTGTGAAATCATTGATTTTTATCTCTGAGGGAGGCAGTGAAAGGGTTTGATTGTGCCATCACGCTGTGCTGAGAGAATACAGAGCTCTGTGTGGGTGAGACGGGCCCTGATCATTCACACTTTTCCCCGGTGATTTTTTCAATCGTAGGAAGAACGCGAGAGCAAAAGGTTTTTCAAGTTGTCTGTTCCATTTGCCACTCCGTTCCCGTCTCTCATACCCGACAATCCACCCACCTTTCCCGTCTTCTTCTGTCGCTCACCGGTGACAGATCAGCCGTGACCCCCGTGTATGAATACCGAGCAAAACGACAAGCTCAAATTCACATGTACCCGGTAATTGTTTTCCATCCAACTCGCCGGTTCCTTTTTGGCACAGGCGGAAAGCGTAACCAAATTTGCTTTTCCATTTGGTGAGACATTATGAATGAATGACTTTAATTATTTTCTATCTGGATCAGTTAAGCACGAACCCCGGCTGCAGGTTCATGGAAGTGACAGAATCTGGTGAAAGCGTCGTTATCGGGCCGTGTCAGCTCTTAGCTTTAGCATACATTAGAATAAGTGTGACCGCCTGTTGCACGAGAGATAATGAAGTTGACGTTAGGAGACGGAGCACTTGTAGAGCTTGAGGAAGACTCACTTTTCTGGCACGCTACGCCATGTTCCGCTCGCTTATCGAGCGTGTTATCCGAATGTCTGCAATCTCAGTCAGCAATGAAAGAGGCAAATCTTTGACATATAGTTCTTTGAGTTGCTCCCGCTAGGTAACCATTTCCATGTCTGGATGGTGCCTATCAGCTGGGAAGTGCAGATTTCTGCTCGAGTTCCTCTCTATTTGAATGCATTCTCGGGTGGTTGTTTCTTGTAGATGTGTTTCCTGCGGAGTATGGCTTGACTGCCTGTTTCCTGATTTTGATTGGAATAGGCCTAGTTCTCTCCAAAATGTAAGATTTGTCATTTTTTACTCACCCTCATTTTGTTCCAAACCTGAATGCTATTATTTTTGTGAAACATAAAAGAACAGATATTCTTCTCTATAAAAACATAGCGATCACATCTGTCAAACATAGAAAACGACAAATAAGCACCATAAAAGTTGGTATTCCAATATTTCTAAAGTCGTAGTTTGTGTGAGGACTTGAATGAAATTACTTAAATGGTTCACCCCAAAAATGAAAATGCGCTCATCCTTAGGCCATCCAAGATGTAGAGGAGTTCGTTTCTTTATCAGATTTGGAGAAATGTAGCATACGCTCACCAATGGATCCTCTGCAGTGAATGGGTGCCGTTAGAATGAGAGTCCAAACATATGATAAAAACATCACAACCCTGTTGAAAAAAACAGCATATGCTGTTTAGGTATGTTTTGAAGCATGGCTTCTGGTTTGAGCTGGTTTAAGCTGTTCCTTAGCTGGTTGTGTGCTGGTTTAAGCTGGTCAAGTGCTGGTCCTAAAATGGTCCTAAGCAACTAGCTCCTGCTCAGGACCAGCTTACCAGTGCATGACCAGCACTTGACCAGCTTAAACCAGCTCATGACCAGCTAAGGACCAGCTCAAACCAGCAGCCATGCTTCAAAACATAACTAACCAGCATATGCTGTTTTTTTCAACAGGGAATAATCCACACCACTCCAGTCCATCAGTTAACATCTCGAGAAGCCAAAAGCTGCGTGTTTGTAAGAAACAAATCCATCATTAAGATATTTTTAACTTTAAACCATTGCTTCTGGCCAAATATGAGTCCATAATCCATAATAATACTTCCTCCAGTGAATATATTCCGCCCATATATTTGTTTATATACAGTTTTGGGCTGTTTTGGCTTGTAAACGGTGCATAATCTGTGCATATTTATCTCCTGATTCAAACCAGATGACTTTTTCACTTTTTTATTTTATGTTATATTTTAATAGGTTATATTTTAATGATGAATTTATTACAAACACTCAGCTTTTCGATTCACAAGATGTTAGCTGATGGACTGGAGTGGTGTGGATTACTTGTGGATTATTGTGATATTTTTATCAGCTGTTTGGACTCTCATTCTGACGGCACCCATTCACTGCAGAGCATCCATTGGTGAACAAGTGATGTAAAGCTACATTTCTCCAAATGTGTTCCCATGAAGAAACAAACTCCTCATCATCTTGGATGGCCTGAGGGGTGAATACACTTTCAGCAAATATTCATTATTGGATGAAATAACAACCCTACTGCTTCCTTATAGTACTCAAAATCATCTGTGACAAATAACGTCTAGATTATTCAATAATTAAAACTGAATCTGGAATCTCATTTGTGGTTGTGTTGAACTTCACAAAATGGCATATTGATGCAGTAGATTTGATATTATTGTTGCCAAAATGCAGCAAAGAGCAATGTAATCTAATTCTGTTCCAAATGAACAAAAGACTTCAAAATGATGCAATGCATTTGGTGAGCATCAAATGTAAGGGAACAGAAAATATAAATTTTTTATTGCTCTGTACATAACAGCTTTCTTCCAAGATTACCATATGAATAATTGACTAAACGAAGTCTCAGTACATGTGAGAAGGTGAAAAATGCATGCACAAGACTTAAAGAGAGCTGGCCTAACAGGGTGTTAAACATGATAGCCGGCCCACAATCCTCAGAGCTGACACAGGTCTAACATTTGACGCATGCAGCTAAAATGTGCAGCAAAAAGCGCTTATTGCTTTGTATTGTGCTTGACTAAAGAAATAGTTAACTCAAATATATTATAATTCTGTCATTATTTACCATTCTTCGGCAGAACACAGTTGTAGAAATTGTGATGACTTTTCAATGCCTTACTTAGAACAGAGAATTAGGATAAAAAATAAAAAATAAACTATGAGGGAAAAAATACTAAGGAGAATATTGGTCTCTATTGACCTCCCACATCTATGTATGAAAGATTGCAATCGTGTGACCTTTGGCTTAATCATGTCCTTTGTGAACCGTTTTTCATCTGCATCTGATCAAAATGTGCACAAAACTGCGAGGCCTTTGTGGTCTGCATACGCAGCGCATTATTGCTCCTGATACATTTGCTTCATTTGCATTTAAAGCAGTTCTTTTCAGCACGCTTCTCTTGAACAAGCCCAAAATATTTAAAGTACATCCTAATATCAGAAATATGAGGACATGCATTGTTAACTAAAAGCTCACTGAGTAGGACACAAGCCCAAAGCTCTTAACCGTCCTCAATATCCAATGAAGAAATAGGTCTATTACTTTCTTTCCAGTAGTGACATTTACTATGTATCAAATGCGGGCCCTCATTCACTGCCTCCCCTACAGAGCAAATCCATTTCCTCCTATGATTAATTTCATTGTTGCCGGAGATATTATTATTCTCCTATTCTGCTCAGTCTGGGTCCAGGGCTCAGGCTTGATTTGTAATTCTGCTTGGGTTTCGCTGTGGTTAGGAAGCACATGCTCACCAGGGCTACACATTAATAAGATTCCGGGCACTCGTTTCTCCCGTCACAACCCAAAACATCATTCCAAGGCCAGGTTATTATGGCAACACAATGCCCTGCCGGATAGCGGGTCACAGTGGATTATTGCACAATTACAACGGTGGAAAATTAGAATGTATCAAACCTGGAACATTACAGTCCAAAGCACACAGGTAATGACCATTTGCACTGATTAAGAATGAGCCATT
The DNA here is from genome assembly GCF_001515605.1 of Sinocyclocheilus anshuiensis. NCBI lineage: Eukaryota > Metazoa > Chordata > Actinopteri > Cypriniformes > Cyprinidae > Sinocyclocheilus > Sinocyclocheilus anshuiensis. The sequence goes on from NW_015539929.1 coordinate 957,392, forward strand.
TCTCCGGAATAATGGTCATTGACTTTGATTCACTTATGGGTGAACACCCATGGATTTACATGATAATCTCGTCGTGTCTTAATTATTGTGATATTTTGATCTCAGTGAATGATCAGCTTGTAAAATAATTAGATTGGTTTCATGCACTCTTACTGTGCAAATGTGAATTTAAAAAAAAAAGTGTTTTTTTAAAAACTGGCAACACACACTTTTAAAAAATCGCGTAGTGTAAAAAAAAAACTAATTATTAATCACTAATCATTAATTTACAGCTACAGTTTTTCTTTTGCTTTAAAATTTCACATTTAATTCAATGTGTTACTTGGTGTTTCTTTTTACTTTTGTGAAATTTAGCAATTTCTTAGTGAAAATTGTTTTAAAGTAAATTCTACACCAAATATTCTGTCAGGTCAATAGTTATAATAATAATAATAATGATGATGATGATGATGCAATAACCTTATTTTATATAGTGGCTTTCTCAAAGCACTGAACGGTAAAAACAACTACAGCCAATAATAAATCAACATCAAAAAACACACACAAAAGCAATACAAAAGTAAATGTAAAGCCATCCTAAAATAAAAAGGATTTTAAATGATTTAAGAGTCCAAGAATACCTTAGCAACCAGCTAGAACACTCTAATAACTACTAATGCAATAACTTAGCAGCTATCAAGAAACACCCTAGCAACTAACTGGCAAAGCCCAAGCAACCACAACCAAACAGCTGACGGTAGCCATTGACTTACATAGTAGGCAAAAAATACTATGGAAGTCAATGTCTACCAGCATCTGTTTGGTTAGCAACATTCTTCAAAACATCATCTTTTGTGTTCAACCGAAAAACAGGTTTGGAACAACATGAAGGTGAGTAAATGATTTCTATTTTTGGGGTGAACTATCCCTTTAAACATACTCTTTTAAAATGCAGAGAAGAGCTTTTTTTTTTTTTTTAATTAATACCCACACTCTAAAAGATGCTGGGTTGTTTTAACCCAACGTTGGGTCAAATATGGACTCACCCAATTTTGGGGTTAAAAATGTAATTGAAAAATTTAACCCAACAGTTGGGTTAGTACATATTTGACCCAAAGTTGGGTTAAAACAACCCAGCATTATTTAGAGTGCATTAATGAAACACATTTAATCAAAGTACAGAATATAAAGAGCTGAAGACTTCTGCTTTACATTCATCCTCGTCGTTCTCCTGCAGAGGTGCGGTAAACATCTGTCCAAGCTCAGGTATTGGCTGATGGAAAGTGCTTCCTGAAGATTGGACTGATAAGTGCAGCGGCGTCTGGCTGTCATAGCTAAAGCAGGCTTGTTAGGGCTCAGACCTGAGAGGTCTAAACGGTCCCACTTTCAATTTCCTGCTCCAGTGACCCCTGCTTTCTCACGGCAGTTCCGGCTTTCTTCTCTAGGGGGGTTTATGTGCATCAGACCGTCCACCATCTGCTTACTGCTTCATATAGATTTACTATTTACTGAACACTGCACAGTATACACACTGTTCTTCTAGATGGTATGTCCCATACAGAAATGTAACATATGGCATATATTGAGCTATCAAGAGTGATATTGCCATATATGTTACCTATAAGGCCATGTTTTTTTTTCCACATATATACAGTTGATGAAGATATAAGTTGAATAATGTTTAATAATATCTATATGATGATTTTTGTGTTGTAATATATGTAGCCACAATATATGGCCACATTACATTTTTATTTATATATGTAATCTGTATGTTTTTGTAATTTATAAAAATGCATCTATATTTACTTATATAATATCAACATGTATTGATGGGTTTGAACATATATGTCCAAAAAATGTATTACACATACATAAACATATATTTGTATGGGCTAAATATATGTTAATATATGAAACGATTCCAATTTCAAACTGTTCCAATTAAGTTTTTTATATATGTAAATTAATTTATATGTACCATATAAGGTTTGTTTTTGTAGTATATTACTGTATTTCTGGGTTTTTGAAATATGTTGTGATCAATTTGTAGTCATTTACATTTATATATTTGTTATTGTAATTTACGGTAGCTCTTTCTTTAATTTCATAAGTTGTTTTTGTTTTTTTTATTGTTTAGGTGGAGGCTCTAAATAAGCCCTTTGGGGTTTCAGCCTCTCTCTGCACAGTATATGGATTGTACCTTTTTGTTTTATTTTTTTTTATGTATTTATTTTATCCTTGTGCAAAATAAACTAAACTAAAAACTAAACAAATGTAATTTTATATATGTAATTTTAAAAATGTTATATATGTATTACATATATGAAATTTAATATATGTACATATATTACATTTGTGTATGGGGTTGACAATATTTGCTGATAATGATCCAAAAAGCTGAGTTGCTGTCACATGACATGGTGTCCATTTTTGCCTGGGAAAAAAAACAGCCGTATTTTAAATTGTATGTTAAATAAAATGTCTAAAAGAGATGGTTATAGCATATTATTTCCACTGTTACTACTACATTTACGTTTAGTCATTTAGCAGATGCTTTTATCCAAAGCGACTTACAAATGAGGACAATGGAAGCAATCAAAATCAACAAAAGAGCAATGATATGCAAGTGCTATAACAAGTCTGTTACCTTAATGCAGTACATGTAGCAAGGTTTTTTTCAATTATATAATAAATAAAAAGAAAACAGATAGAATAGAAAAAGAATAGAGCAAGCTACATACTACTACAGTACTATACTGCAGAAATAGTAAGATCTGTATGTTAGTATGCTAGACAGCAAATGACTCACAATCATAATCACACATATTCTAAAGCATATTCTAATGCTCTTAGAGTGGATTCTAATGAACTCCCTTTAGAAAAAGGCTGATAGGAAGTACTTAACTCACTTCTAATGGACGTTTGACGTGGTTGCATTAATGAGCGATTGTCTTATTGAAGAAAGAGAGATGTAACTACTGTTGACTTTTATTCTGAGTCATTGCTGCTTATGCATAATGTGTTGTTCTTCTCAGATTGTCCTGTGGTTTTTATATTCCATGAGCATTGCTGAGCCCAGGTGGTTCATTAACCTTACCTGACCTCCATGCAGGTGTTGTATTGAATATTTAGCATTAACATGGAATGATACGCAAGACACTCACACAGGATTACATCACCTTCTATACCAATGAGTATGAAAAAAAAACATACAGTAGGTGTAAAACAATAACTCATAAATATTTGAGTTTCTACAAAGTCTACACTGTGTAACTGAATAAAGTCTGAGTTCTGAGATCATCTTTTAGATGATTATATATATATATATATATATATATATATATACATATACAGTATATCCAAATAAATCAAGAACTGCAATATTGCATTCATGTTTTCTATTTACTGTAAAACTATGTTAGATAAAGTTTAACAGCTCTGTTTGAAGAGTTTCTGCATGTGTCTTTCATGAAAATGGGACCATATTAAAAATAATGCTGTGTGGCCTTAAAAACAGCATATTATTGGTATCATTAAGACAGCAGTTTAATTCCAACAATGCAATATAAGTATTTTTCATAGCATGAAAGTGAAGGAAAATGATATGTTAACATGTGGGAACACTGAAGCATAGAGGATTAAACACATTAGATCGTGTCAAACACGATGCGGGTGGAGGTGGTTCTGTATATAGTATATATGCATGCACTTCTATGAGATACAGTGATTTAAAACTGGATGGCTTGGTTTCCATTTTTGAATTCTGTCAATACATCATGCATAAGGCATATACGCCAGCCAAGCAGAAAGCATTTGCACTTTCAGCGCTTCCTTCATTGCTCATTGTTATCATCTTCAAACATACGGGAACATTGGTCTCAGCACCAGCGTTTCTCCTGTATCTCACATTCAAATGATTCTGTGAACACGTTTGATCTCTGGCAGCCTTGACATTCAAAGGTAATGACTTTTAAAAACATTAAAGCAATATTGCTGAAGCTACTGTACAAGTCACAGCCAGAAAAAGAAACAAAGACTTTTCTAAATGTCAAAATGTAGTAAGCAAACCCTAAAACCTGGGCAAATTCATAGAATATCCAACAGACGTCTTTTCTTTTTTTTGAGGGGGGGGTTGTTGGAAGTTAAAATAAGGTCTAAATCTCAGTAATAATTAGTCATTCACATGCTGGTTTCAAACATCTCGTTCAAAACTTAAATTTGAATAATTTAGAATTTTGTTCTTCAAACGAAAAGTTATTTTGGGCAACTACCACAATTAAACGACACTGAAATAGCCTACATCAAGGCACCGATCAACTGTATAATGAAGATAGATTTGAACTAAACTGAAAGGTTGAACTGTATTGCCAGGACAAGAACATTCCCCCCCTCTAATTTTAACTAAAAATCTATTTTGGCCAAAACATTTCTATTTACTTTTTGCTAAAATGCCTCTAGGCTGTTTAATAGCAGATTCCCATTGTGACAACATTCCCCATTTAGTGTTAGAGCTAGCACCACTATCAATAGAGTTAGAATCTTTTTTATCTGGGCAATAACAGTGAAATGTTTGTTTAGTAGTCAAGACTTGAAGGTTTGTGTCTATACAGAAATTCCCTAAGAAGTGTGATAATTAACCCTGTTCAGCTCCTCCTCTATGTGGAAAATAATTAAATAAGAGTCAGATGATATATTATAATGGCAGTAATAATTAAGAATGTTGCAAGTAATCACTTAAAATATGCATAACTATGTGTAATAGCGCGTTGTGTGAACAAGCATCAGTGCGCACTGCGCAGGCGCAGAGTCACGTGTTCAGTCAGCTGAGCGCTGAGGATGTAAACACTGAGCACGTGTTTAGACAGCGGCTGATCAATAAGCGCTGGACTTTGATCATTCAGTTGGTTATTATTTTGCGGTCTCTCTCTCATTCAGCTGCACATGTTTGTCCTGCTGCAGACGCTTCAATGGCGCCGTTAAAGTTTTGTGCCAATATTTCATGGCTCTTCACGGAGTTACCGGAGCTCACGCAGCGGATGCGCGACGCGGCGCGTGCGGGGTTCCACGCGGTCGAGGCGGCGTGGATCTACAGCTCCGACCTGAAAGAGTTAAAAACCGTGAAGGATGAAACGGGACTCGAGTTTGCGCTCATAAACACCCCCCCGGGTAAGACTGCAAGTGAGCGACAGACAGATGGAAACATAGATAGATAGATAGATAGATAGATAGACAGGGAAACTGCAGATGCAGTGGAATAATGAGTCGTGTTCTGTAACCTGTCGGCTCGCAGTTAAAGGTCTCTGAAGGGTGTTTGTCATAGACAGGAATAAAATAACTCTTGAGTTCATTGGTCACAGATATAGTGGTGCTTCATATGCAGATAGAGCTGCTTAATGGAATAGATCCGACCTTTCTCCACTCACGGGGGAAGCATGAACCCATGTGATGCAATGCTCTGATGTAAGACTTGTTGCACCACACTAAATCACCATTTAACACATTTCAGTGTTTGCAAGGCAGAAATGCCTCCTTTTCTTCTCCACAGTGTTCTGCAACTAGTTCATCTTGCAGCACTTCATATGCAGACCTCATTCAAACCGTTTTGTGGATTATTTCAGTCTTTGGTTGTGCTCTCTGTCTTCAGGGTTTTCATTTCATGAACATCTACATCCTCCAGCCTTTTGAGAATCAGAGTAACATACACAAGCAATTGAATTGTGTCCAATAGATAGAACTTAATTTATAAATACTGTTATAAAATAAAGTTAGAAAACCTCAAATGTGATTGCCCCATTTATGTTCATTTGTAAAAAGCTTGGCATTCAAACTTTCACTGCACTGATAAAGTCACAATGGCCTGAGATGTCACGATATCTTTAGGAATGTGTGATTTTGTCCTCCAGGAGATTTAAGGGCTGGAGATCTGGGATTGGGTGCTGTTCCTGGACGAGAGCAGGAGTTCAGACAGGGTTTGGATCTGGCGGTGCAGTACGCTAAAGCACTGGACTGCAGGAGGTACTAGTGTGCATCTTACACTGTGTTTAGGGTGATCATACGCCCGCTTTTTTCCAGACATGTCCTTGCTGGGATTTCTAAATTGCCTAATATGTCCGGGTCTATCTAACAACTCTCTACACTCCTTATACATTATATGTGACCCTGGAGCACAAAATCAGTCTTAAGTCGCTGGGGTATATTTGTAGCAATAGCCAACAATACATTGTATGGGTCAAAATTATTGATGTTTCTTTTATGCCAAAAATCATTAGGATATTAAGTAAAGATCATGTTCCATGAAGATATTTTGTAAATATATCAAAACTTCATTTTTGATTAGTAATATGCATTGCTAAGAACTTCATTTGGACAACTTTAAAGATGATTTTCTCAATATTTAGATTTTTTTGCTCCCTCAGATTCCAGATTTTCAAATAGTTGTATCTCGACCAAATATCGTCCTATCCTAACAAACCATACATCAATTGAAAGCTTATTATATATAGATATATAAATCTCAATTTCGAAAAATTGACACTTAAGACTGGTTTTGTGGTCCAGGGTCACATATGTATTTGTATTTGCATTGCTGCACTGTTCTCTAGATCCCGTCTTCTCGCACGCTACGATTGGTTGATTATGTGCAGTGCCTGCATGCTATTGGTCAAACTACTTTTCAGTCATTACCTTAAGCAAGTATGAAAACAATAGAAAAACAAAGCTAAAACCGGGACATTTTAGGCAGTTTAGAAATCCCGGGATGGACATGTCCAGGAAAAAGAGCATGTACTGTATGGTCATCCTAACTGTGTTCATTTTTAATACGCATGAGGACAAGGATTTTAGTCCAGTAAATTGCTGCAGAGATGACATATTTCTGTAGGCCAAATCTGGAAACAAGTTGCATTTTAGTCATTCTAATTCCATCTTCCTCAAGTCATTATTTTTTTGAACAGGTTTTTGGTTAAATGTCTGAAACAAGGTCTGTGGTGTTCACAAGCTCAAGATGTTGTCTTGTTTTATTCTACAACATAAAAGCCATCATTAGTACACCCTTGCGATTTTTTCAAGTTTTTATTTGTCTTGAAAAAAAGTGTCTAAATGGGACTACAGAGGCTTTCAGGGACATTAAACTTCATCACGCCAAACAGTTCAACTCATCTACTCACTAGTGGCTTTATAGCCTTGTTGTGTTTGTAATCATGCTCTTGTAAACTATTCTAACTTGCAACTTTCAAGGAAAATGTTTTTAATGAAGACAGAAAGAGCTGTCAGAAGTTTAGTGATGGTGGCATTGAACTCATGTGACTAGTGTAGTTTGTAACTTTAGCTTTTCACTAATTGTATTTTTGTTGGTCGCAGAGCTTATTGTTATTATTATTACATTTGGTGTTGGATTTACATGCAAGTATGGAATCCCTGGAATAAAAATTCATTTTTTTATCTCACAATTTAAACTTTTGAGACCAAAAGTTGCTTTTTTTTTTTTTTTTTACACTAAATGAGCAAACGAAATAATGATATCTAATCATTTTTTATGGAGTAATATAACAGTACGTGGTAATAAGCAGCAATATTTTAAAGAATGTAATATGACAGAGTTCCATGAACAATTTTGAGTGATTATGTAAATGAATTGATTAGCAGAAATGAATCAAACTAGATCGATTGATGATGATGAATCAAACACTTCATAATATGACCCCTTTAAATCATCTTTATTCCTAATTTAGTTCCTTATTTATAAGTAGTTGTAGTTCCTAACTTTTGTCAAACCCTTTCCTTTCCAGCGAGGTGTTCAAGACGTATAACGTGGCTATGGACTACCCAACGTTAGTGATGATCATCTGGAATTTCGGCGTCGTGGGAATGATCTGCATCCACTGGAAAGGGCCGTTGCGGCTGCAGCAGGCGTACCTTATTGTCATCAGTGCCCTCATGGCCCTCATCTTCATCAAATACCTGCCCGAATGGTCAGCATGGGTCATACTGGGAGCCATCTCGATATATGGTACAATAGTAGAATTGCTACTTTAAGCTAAGTTTATGCTAAGTTTATATCTCATAATTCTGACTTTTTTCATAAACTCAGAGTTGTGAAATAAAAAGCTGCAATTACCTTTACAAAAAAATTTATTTAATGTAAAATTAAATTGCAATGTAATTTAATATTAAATGTAAACTTGGAATTGCGAGAAAAAGTCAGAATTCTTCCAAGTTACATTTCACTTTTTTTTTTATTTTTTTACATTTTTGTTTAAAAAAGGTTCGGACTTTCTTCTTGCAATTATGATCTTACAATTCAGTTTTCTTTTTCTTAAAAATTGTGATATAAACTCCAAATTGTTATAAACTTGCAATTCTGAGAGGAAAAGTCAGAAGTGTAAGATCTTTTTATTTCTAAAAAAAACAAAAAAAAACAGAATTGTGAGAGGTAAATGCACAATTCTGAGAAAAAAAGCCCTAATTAGTAGATGTAAACTTGGAATTGCAAAAAAAAAAAAAAACCCTCAGCATTTCTATTTTTTAAGTTTATATTTGACAATTCTGTTTATATCTTGTAATTCTGGCTTTTATTCGCAGAAGAATGGCCTGCAAGAAAATACCTTTTTTCTGTGGTGGAAATGGGCAAGATCACTTTTATTGCTTGTTGCTTTGTTTTTGGCACCTGATTAGGACACAAATGCATAACGCAAGTATAACAGGGTTGCAGTTTTTGATGAACCTGATTCATATTCACAGTTCTATGCTTCATTCTTATTATGTAAAGCATAAAACCGGCCTCCCGCTCAGCGCACACTAAAGCTGCCTGGAAACATCGCACAGACAAAACGTAAGCGTCTAGACATGACAGTTCACGCCGTTACTCACTAAAACAGTCAGAAATGTGCTGAAATGGCTCCCCTGATGTCTGAACGTCTGATCTAACACACGTCCTCCACAGGAAGCTCGTTTTCTCCATCAGCTGCCACCTCGAGATGTTTTACCTCTGCTGAGAGTAACTCATGCTAATGTCTCTCTCCAGGATCCACTTGATGGCGGGGAGGGTGCCGGCGGGGGCGGACCGCTGCGCTGTTGCCATGGAGATGGAGGACACCTTTGTGCAGAACCTCAAACATGCTGCAGGTGTCCTCTCAAAGGTGACCTCCACCCCGTTACCGCATTATAACGCGGCCAGAACGTGTGCTTATATTCCACTGTAGAAGCTCTGGAGGATGCTACTTAACTGACGACAGTGTTCTGATACAACAGGCTAATTCACTGTAAATATTTCAATATTCTTGGCAGTCCCAGAATCTTGTAATAGTAAGAAACAGTAATAAATCCTAATAAATAGTCTCTCAAAGACTGCTGATTTGATCAGTAATCACTAATAATTCATAACTAATAATTAATTCATGAAACATTCTTCTATTTTTATTTATTTATTTGTTTACATTCCATTCCTTTCTATAGACAGTATTTTTCTTTTAATTCTTCTTCTTTTTTTTTTTTTTGGTTATGATTTTTCGATCAGGAATACTGTAATATAAAAAAAAACTAAACTACAAATGCATAGGTATAGTAAAATAAACATGTGTTTATAAAAAGTGACAGTAATAAAGACAGTTACAAGAGATTTCAAATAAATGCTATTTTTTTAAACTTTCTATTCATCTGTCTTGAAAAAGTCTTGAAAAAATAAAATGTATCAGTTTCCACAAAGATACTGTATTCAGCAGCACAACTGTTTTCAACATTGATAATAATCAGAAATGTTTCTTGAGCAGCAAATCAGCATATTAGAATAATTTCTGAAGATCATGTGACACTGAAGACTGGAGTAATGATGCTGAAAATACAGCTTTGATCACAGCAATAAATTACATTTTAAAATATATTAGAATATATTTATATTAAAATATAAAATATTAAAATATAATAGAAAACAGTTTTTTCAAACATAATAATATTTCAGAATTGTACTGTTCTCACTGTATTTTTGATCAAACAAATGCAGCCTTGGTGAGCAGAAGAGACTTCTTTCAAAAACATTTAAAAATCTTTCTGGCCCCAATCTCTTGAACGGTAGTCTATGTTTATGCTGACTATCAGTGTTAGTTGTGTGTATTTTGTTTCTCATCAGCTGTGACTCTCTCTTTCTTGTACAGGAAGGCATTCTGGGATTGATTGAGCCAATCAACACCAGGATCACAGATCCACGATATTTTCTCG
>NW_015539929.1:971172-982473 GCF_001515605.1 Sinocyclocheilus anshuiensis
AAAAAAAAAAAAACTTTTTATTTCAGCTAGCTGTCAAGGCAACATTTCTCATTTTAATTTAGTTGAACTTGATGTACTACTAAAACTCAATGCTAAGTAACACTGCTCTTAAAGTCAGTCTGATTAGATTTGATTTACTTTTTTAATAGTTTTATTGAGAATGAATGATTCCTCAGTGCATTTGGTCACACTTTATTTTAAGGTCAAATTCTCGTCGATAACAAACCATTAACTACGACTTCAATAAACTCCTAATTTGCTGCTTATTAATAGTTAGTAAGGTAGTTGTTAAGTTGAGGTATTGGGAAGGATTAGGGACGTAGAATATGGTCATGCAGAATATGTGCTTTTTAAGTACTAATAAACAGCCAATATGTTAATATATAACACTGTATTCTAATAAGCAACTAGTGAATTGTGAGTTTTTTTTCACATACTATTAGTTTTTTTCATTTTAGATTTTGTTTTCATTTTCATTTTGGTTATAGTAATTTTTATTAATTGTTTTAAATACTGTATGTCTATATAGTTTTTATGTATATTTAGTTTATTTTAGTACTTCAACAAACTAAAAATAAGAATTTAAAATATATATATATATTTTCACCTAATGTTTGTTTCATTTCAAGTTATATATATATATTAATGTTTTAGTTAACAATAATAGCCTTGCTCTGCACTGGGCCAGAAACATCCATGCATTGCAAAGTAAAATCTGTCCATTGACTCACGGCTTTACCGCTGTCACAGGTCACATCCAGATCGCTCAGGTTCCTGACCGCCACGAGCCGGACAGCGGCGGAGAGCTCAGTTACACGTATCTCTTCAAGCTGCTGGAGGAGCTGGACTATCAGGACTACATCGGCTGTGAATACAAACCTCAGTGTGAGTCAAAGTCACTGGACACTTGGCTTTATGCAGTTTTTAACATTTGAATGCTCACCATCGCTTTTACAGCATGAAACTCATCCACCAGGATATATACTGTATGTTGACAAGTCCATGGATGAAAATAGAAATAATGTTGCACAAAAACATTTGTGAGTCTAAATCTCATTTACTCATTGATATGCTTCATTTCCAGACTGCAGCCACTGTGACAGTTCAACAACTCTTAGATTGCAATGAGTATAGAGTGAAATTTCATTGATAGTTCATATTTGTAAATGTGATTGTCCAGGTTCCACAGAAGCGGGTCTGGACTGGCTCAGAAGATACTGGAGCAGCCACAACTGATGAGCAGCTTCACGTCTTCAGTTCCTGCTTCTTCTAAAAGGCAATCATGTATTAAAAAGACAAGACTGTAATTTTCTAAAGCTTAAAATTGACCCATAGACTCCCATTTTCAGTTGTTTTATTAATATTTCACTTGTCAGTAGCTATGAAATATTAATTTGTCTGTCTCTCAAGGCATTGCATATGAAGAACACTTCAGATGTTTTAATTTAAGATTTATTAAGCATTTTCTTACAAATCCGCCTCTATATACAGAATGTACAAATGACTTTTTCACACATTTGAATTGCTAATTCATCTTCTAACATTTGAATAAATCTTTCTTTCAAAAATGTCCAGTGTGCTTCAAAAAAACAGTAAAACACATTTTCATTCTTCAGTTTCTGTCACTGCAGGAGGTAAGACATTTGCTTTCCTTCATGTGAAATGAGTGTCAAGTCCAGTGTCGTCTCAGCGCTGTGCTAGTTAGTAAGACTAATCGTTACCCGCTCTTTATGTTGAAGGTACGTGAAGACCATGTGACGAATTTAAAGGGACAGTTCACCCAAAAATGAAATCCTGTCATCATTTACTCACCATTGTGCGGTTCCAAACCCATATGCATTTCTTTTAGCTGCTGAACACAAAAGAAGATATTTTAAAGAATGTTCGTTACCAAACAGCTGACGGTAGCCATTGACTTCTATAGTATTTTTTTTTCCACACTATGGAAGTCAAGGGCTAGGTCTGGTTACCAACATTCTTTAAAACATCTTTTGTGTTCAGCAGAAGAAACAAACTCGTACAGGTTTGGAATGACATGAGGCCGAGTAAATTATGACAGAATTTCATTTTTGGGTGAACTGTCCCTTTAAGAGATTCATCTTGAAAGGTGAACATAATACACTAGCTAGCTCCCATCAAGTTCATATGAAAATAAAATAAAGGCACTTTCGGGATGAAAAAATGGCAGTAAAGACAATCATGTTGGTCAAAAAAATAAAAAAATGCACATAGGCTACAGAAACGACATCAGCAACTGAGAGGAGATGGAGAAAACACAGCACAAATGAACACTAGACTACAGAAGGACAGTATGGCTTTGACAAACCAGCGGAGTTTCACACGCAATAAATACACCCTCCTGGATAATCGCCCTTCAATCAACAGGGCGGCGCATTTAGCCGGTTTCCTGTGCAAAATGTTGGAAATTCAATTGCTTAAATGGATGCAACCTGGCCGACGCAGCACGTATTACACACATGAGACGCGTTCAGTCTCAGTCTGCGAGCGACGGGCGGCACAAAGCTCAATCTTTGCACAAACCGACTTCAGACACTTGACTCCATCTGATGCACCGCTGGCAGAAACACAGGTTCACAGCAGGCCCGTCCAGAGGTTGTAGCAGGCGGTGTTGATGACCGACTCCAGATGGTGGTACATGGAGACCAGCTGCGGTGGAGGACTGCTGCTCGACTGCGTCTGCGCAGGTAACGGCTCCCTGAAAACCACCTTCAGACTCTGGAGGCAGCAGAAGACGAGGTGAAACAGCCAGATTTAGAGTGGGATCATGTTCGGTAAGCAAGAAATGAATGAATCTCATCTGGCAAGAACAGATCCAGGTTGCATTTCACCTCACAATCATAAGTATATGTAATAATAAAATAAATGAAAAGAATATTTTGCAGCTCAATAAAAGCATATTCACATCCCAGTTCCTATGACAATGCAAAAAAAAAAAGAAAAAATCATTACTGTAACAGGACAAAAAGGTAAATAATAAAATAATGATAAAAGAAACAAATAAAATCAATGTTATTTAGCATAATTTATGCATCATGATAGTATTTGTTGAACTGCTTTTAAATTATTTATAAAAATTGAATATTTAAATAATTTGGCTGTAATATAGTCAGAATTTAGTGTCAATAATAAGAATAATCATTAATAATAATAATAATTACAACAAAAGACGCATTATAGCAATGAGAACTGTAGGAGAAAATGTTTAAAAATATAATGCATAATATATAATTTTAGATTTATATAACAATATAATAATAATATTATATATACATATTATTGCTATAATTAAAGCAGAAATTAAATAATGTGAAATTAATAAATAATAAAATAAAATAAAATAAGAAATTAAAATACAAGGTTAACTCACAGTTTTTCCTGCCTGTGTGTCCAGGAAAACGAGCACAAAACAGTCTGTGAACTTCTGGTTCAGGACGGCCTAGAAAAGAGAGTTTATGCCCAAACAACACACCATTTAAACATCTCGACTCCAGATGTTTCTTTTCATTTTTAAATTGAACCCTGATCTTCACAATCAATTTAACGTTGTGAATTTGTGCTCAGCATTAGGAAACACAGCGTCAGCCGCACGAAACAAATCCAGGTGTTGTTTGTGTGTATATGGAGGATGAAATGATCATCAGTTCAGGAAATCTGCATAAGCCCACAACATCTCTAATTACAGAACGAAGCATGAAGTGGCTTTCAAACACACTTGAGGATCTGATGATTATCATCACATGAACTAGTACACAGGCACTGAGGTCTCATAATGTACCACGCTTTACCACATGCTTCCCTGGCCTCAAGTAACCGAGTTCAAGGTCTTTCCAGGAGAATAATGATTCAAGAGTGCTTTGCCATCAGTGCTTCCCGTCTCGTAATGTACTATGACACGGCCAACAGGACTAACATCTCACACGACCCACAACACGACTGTACGGCCTGAGGATCTGCTTCATGTGCAAAGCTGAAAATGAACACTAAATATCTAGACTGTGATTATGAGCTTAATAAAAGGAATAGGAATATTGAAGTGTTATTGGTCGCTGCAAATCTTGCTTTTCTTTTTATCCAAGAAACCTTTAACCTAAAATCTATCAAACTTTCCATAAAATTATGAAGCAGCACAACTGTTTTCAACATTGATAATAATCAGAAATGTTTCTTAAGCAGCAAATCAGCATATTAGAATGATTTCTGAAGATCATGTGACACTGAAGACTGGAGTAATGATGCTGAAAATTCAGCTGCGCATCACAGGAATAAATTACATTTGAACATATATTCATACATAAAACAGCTGTTTTGTATTGTAATACTATTTCACAATTTATCAGTATTTTTGATCAAATAAGTGCAGCTTTGGTGAGCAGAAGAGATCTCTTACCAGATACTGTATGCCGCCGCCGTCGTCTTTAAAGTGCCTGCAGTTCTGTGGGAAGCGGGACAGCAGGACTTTGATGAGACTCTGGTACCAGGTGGGACTCATATTCAGGAAACAGTCCTAAAAACACAATCACTAAAAGTTTGCAACAACATCGATGATGACAGAATTTTGATTTTGCACTTTTATTAAGATTATTTATGAAGATTTTTGTTAATTATTCAGATTTTAATTTCTTAAAATAGAAAACAGTTCTTTTAAATTGTAATAATATTTCACAATATTACTGGTTTTACTCTATTTTTGACCAAATAAATGCAGCAGCCTTGGTGAGCAGAAGAGACTTTTTTTCAAAAACATTAAAAAATCAGGGACAGAATTTTCACTTTGCACTACATGAGATTATTCAGGATTTATTTATAATTTTACACGGTTTCAGCATCAAAGGCAACATTCATGGCATACTTCAATGAACTGTATACAGTAATTTAATAATACTATTTTACAAACAGATAAAATAAAAAATATGAATCAAGAAATTAAATATAACGACTATCTACAATCTTTCAAATTGATATTTGATTAAACATTTTTTTTTTTTCCCAGGACAAACTTTAACTGTCCATTAATGTACTTTCTGAGTAAAAATGTTTCCCAGTATCATTTAAAGCAGGACACTCAAACAAACAAATATTTGTGCATGTAATATATGAGTGTGCAAAAAAAACTGAATGTTGTCAAAAGTGCAAAAACAAAAAAAAATAAATTACACATATATTACATGCATAAATATGCATGTAACTATAACATGCATTATGAATAAGAAAGCTTCTATGTATATTTTAAACTTGAGTAAAAGCTGAAAAAGATTATTCTGTGTTTAAAAAGCCTTTAAGGTGATGTAAGACCTGACCAGAATATTTCTCTTTAAATTAGCCGGCCTGTGCACACAAAGCATTGTTAAGTTTCAGATCAGATTTCATGCAGGATCTGGCGGCAGGCGAGAGCTGCGGACGCTTCAAGTCAGCGAAACCACAGGACGGCAGTTTTCACAGTCTGGCTGCGGCAGTACATTTTTAAAAAGATGTCATTTGCTGCAAGTTTCTCCTGGTCTGATATCACAGCAGGAGTACATCTCCACTTCCTTTGTGAGCGTGTGCGGCTCTGACAGCGCTATACATCATCCCAGCGCTCAGATTAGCATTAGCAGTCGTGGCACAGGAGCGGCCCGCTCGCTAACATTGACTAAGCCATCCTGCTCGCGTGAAGGGAATACAGAAGTGCAGATGAGGAATCAAACGCCATTGATATGCTTGTTTGGAGAATCTGTGGCTACGGCATCATTGTGCATCACCGGTGGAGGAAACGTCACATCTCATTCTCCCAGAGTTCAGCTGGATGTCAGGAGGCCAATGAAAGCAAACTCAGGATCAGGAGGAGGTGAAGACTTCAGGTGGAAGCAGAAGATGGTCAATATGGTCATATAAGTGCTTGCGCTCACAGCACACACACACACACACACACACACACACACACAGGTCCTATTCAAAACCTAAAAAAATACTAAAACCGAATGATTTTTAGATTTTTGTTATGTTTCAGCTCTGCAAAACTGTAATAGAATAATGCATGATGGATCAGCCAATAGGGGCAACCGAACACCACCTCATTATCATATTGGAAATATCAGTAGGAAATACAGAAACACCGTAAACAAAAGGCATAAATACAGATATAAATAATTATAACAAAAGATCAATGATTTTGGCAACGATTTTTTGTTGTTGATGAATGAAATTAACACTTCTATGATTTTGGCATGCATTAAATTGATCAAAAGTGACATTAAAGACATTTATAATGTTACATTTCAATTAAATGCTTTTCTTTTGAATTTTCTATTCTCACAGATAATCCTGAAAAATAAAAAGTAGCACAACTGTTTTTATCATTGATAATAATCAGAAATGTTTCTTGAGCAGCAAATCAGCATATTAGAATGATTTCTGAAGCGACATGCATCTGTGCTGTATCAAACACATTTCCAGTAACTGCTGCTGTGTAATCAAATCACCGTTGGCGAAGGATGCGGCGTGTGAATCTGTGCACGTGTTGGTCCAGGAGGGATAATGTATGGTGTAAATAAGCAACGGAGTGTAATATTAAAGGGCTGATTCCCAGAGCTAATTAGCTGATGTTTATTGCGGTGTGCTGATGAGTAGGCTGCGTGTTTTCCCTACGGAGCGCTGCATTAGCATGTTTGTTGTCAGCCACCCATCAAACAAACTGCACCAAGCCAGCCGCTGATCAAACCGTCCCGAATAAACTGCACAACGAAGGAAAAAAAACATGCAATTTTCCCACGGTTTCTTAAAGACTGCTGTCAGTGTGTACAGGACGAGAGAGTGCTTCACTTTCCATGAACAGGACGTCCTATTGCTCTTTAAAGTTTCAGAGACACAAATCACAAGTTTTGTTTTATTTTAATTATTTAGAGAACTACTTTGTGAGCATGAAATTAACAAAGTACTTTTAAAACACACTGTTTAAATAATATTCTACAATAGTAGTAAACAATTATTATAGTGTTTACTGCATTTGTCAACAATTCAAACTTGTTACTAGGGATGTAACGATATAAAAATCTCACGATACGATAATATCGAGACATGAAGTCCACGATACGATGTTTATCGCGATATATACAAAAAGTAATGAAGAATGGAAAAAAATGAAAATTTTGTAAATTTAAAAGTTATTATTTTAACTTTACATTTATATTTATAAAATTATTTTTGCTTTACACTACAGCAGGGAAATTACAATACTTCTTTCCTAATGTCTACACTTGAAAGAGATATTTTGAATTTGGACTGCAGTAACGTTACCCATTTAAACCGCTAGCTGTCAGCAATTCATACTGCACATTTAAGCTTTTATTTTGAAGGAAAACTCCAGCTTCAGTGAAAACAGGCTAACAAAACACGTCTCACTACAAATCTAGTGAAATGCTTTAATCATCTGCCGCAAAAATAAAGCATGACTGGTGGCCGTTGCGTTCCCAAACGCGCACTAAACTCAAAGCACGAGCAACAAACGAGTTGACTGCATTTATTCAGTGTGAACGGAGCCGTTCACCGGATCACGAGCTGATCGCCTGAACGAAACGCGCAGCGCCAACAGGCTTGATGAAGGGATTAAGCCATATTGTGCTTTCGGTTTTAGTTTGTTTGACAGATACGGTACCAAAGTATAATGGCCCAAAACACAACTTTAAAGACCTTTTATGTTAGAATAATAAGTTTAAATATATTTTAAAAATTACACTTTATGCCCGGAAGACCTATCGTTTCATATCGTCATGTGACCACGATAATATCGAGACAGTTTTGATATCACGATATCACAATATTGATAATATCGTTGCATCCCTACTTGTTACCAAAGTTATTTTAAGAACCAAATCAAACAAATACTTAAATTCATGCAAAATCAAGATTTTGGTCCAAACTAGCTACCTAATTTACGGTAAATCGGCAACCTAAATCTATCAAAAATTTATTTAATATTTATTGCTAGATTCAGTTTTTTAAAATAATTAAATTAAATTACTTTTTTTTTTTAATTTAATGAAATTTAATAATCACACAAACAGGGATCAGGGTTTAATTTAATATAATTAAATTTAATTTAATAATCAGACAGACTGGGATCAGGGTTTAATATAATTGAATTTTAAATTAAATTAAATTACACAAATGGGGATCAGTTGGGGGAAAATATTACATTTATTTATTAATTTTGAAATAACAGACATAATTAATATTTTCCAGAATAAATAATTTAATCAGATCTATAACATTTTTATTTTTATTTTTTATAGCACTTAATACTACTAATAATTGTATTATTCGTCTTATTAATAATAGTAATGTTATAGGTAATATTTATAATATTATTAATTACATTTTATGTCAGTTGAATTTAATTACATTTTATTTATAAATCAAAAAAATTATTATATGACCTCCTGGTGCTTTCAAAAATGATCAATGAGTATTTATTGAAAAGGTAAAAAATGACCCTATTCAGACCCTATTTTGTACCTATTCATGGAAAGTGGTTGTGAGGGAATGAAGAGAAAGGAACATAAAATGTTAGATGAATGGGTGTAAAAGATGTTCTCAGAGGTGAAGGGCAGTGGATGTGTTTTCATACCAGCTGCGGGTCAATCTCAGAGACCGATCTGCTCTGCACAGCATCCAGCAGCTCTTCCAGTTCACCGAAGGCCAGCTTGCTGAGTTTGAGTTTATCCAGAGCCAAGTGCTCTCCGTGAAAGAGCCTCCTCCAGAGGTTATCTCTGCGGCAGTGGCCCATGGCCTGCTCCACGCTGTTCTGAATCTGCCGGCGAGCAGACAGCACCTCCGAACTGAGCAGGGGGAAGAGAGGACACAGGTAGAAGAGCCCCTGGGAGTCGTCTGTGTCTGCGTCTGCGTGCAGGAGGCTCTCCATGGGGTCAGACTCAGGGCTGGCTGCAGGGGTGACAGAGGCGGTGGTGTCCTCCCACAGGTCCAGTTCAGATTCCCCGCCGGCCTCCATCCGCTCTGCAGGGACGCGGTCGCTCAGGTCACTGGGGTCACGGTGGATCTGGGGAAGCTTCTTGAAGCGCCGCATGTCTGCAGTCAAACGCGGGAACAGCTCCCTCTGACTGGTCATGATCACATAGAAACGCAGCCTGAAACCAGTATACATGCAACAAAAAAATGTTAGTTTAACAGGAAACAGGAAGTCAGAATAAATATTTCAATAAACATCAAATTTTTTCCTCCATCGGTGCACATTATTCCAAAGTTTGCTTTTATAATCTATAATGAAAATGTAAACACTTTCTCCACCTCTGAAATGACTTTTCTTTCTGTTGACATAACCATGCAGCTGGGGAAAAAATATGAACTTTATTCATTAATACTTAATATTTTTTAGAATAAATAATTTAATATGATCTATAATATTATTCATTTATTAATGTTATTAATTACAACACATAATAATAATTTATTATTATTTATAGTAATGATATAGATAATATTTATATTTATATAAAAAGTATTTTATTATTAATATTAATAATTTTTATGAATAAATTAATACATATATATATATATATATAAATGTATTATGTATTTATTATATATCATATCATTTTATTATTATTATTATTATTATTATTATTATTAATTTATGAATATAATTTATCATTATTAAAACAATTATTGTACTTGTAAATATTTATATTCATAAAATTGTAAACATTATTTTTAATATTATACAAATATTATTTATTTAAATATATTATTGTTTATTATTATTATGATGATATATATAATACTTTATTATTAATTATTATATTATTACAGATAATATCTATATTATTATTAATATTACACAAATATGATTTATTTACATATAACATATATTGTTTATTATTATTATTATTTATAATAATTTATTATTTTATATAGTAATATTACAGATAATATCTATAATATAATATTTTACATAAAGTAATGTATTCCTCGTTTGTTTGTACCTGAGCAGGTGTCTCTCTCCCTCCGACTGCTCCTCAAACGGGGCGGCGTTATGACAAACCAGCAGCGACACGTCAAAGTCATCATGGTGTCGCAATCCCTCCAGATCCTTAAACGAGCCAGAGCTTCAAGAGAACAGCATTATTAGAATAGAAATGATAACATCAGCA
This sequence comes from Sinocyclocheilus anshuiensis, assembly GCF_001515605.1. NCBI lineage: Eukaryota > Metazoa > Chordata > Actinopteri > Cypriniformes > Cyprinidae > Sinocyclocheilus > Sinocyclocheilus anshuiensis. The sequence goes on from NW_015539929.1 coordinate 981,336, forward strand.
ACTCAAACTAGGAGTGAACCGTTACAGTACCTGTTCCACAGAGCGACCAGCACGTACTCGTGCAGATCTGCGCTCGGCGCCCCCTTCTTGTTATCGGTGGTAACTGCAGCTTTAGACATGCGCAGGGGCTTCATCCCGTAAGTGCCGGCGTGATCAGTGATGTAATTATACAGCTGATGTGCTGTGATCATCCCTGTCGATATGGAGAAACTCCCTAGGACACATGAAAAGCATATTATGCATGACTGGCAAAAACAAGAAAAACACCAAAGAATAAATATAACATTAACTATATCCTATCAGTGGGTGAATCTGGTTGAAAACGTCCAGGTCACATTTGAACCCAAAATAAATAAATAAATAAATACAACATTATATTTTGCATAACAAAAAATAAAACTTTAGGACCACTGAGATTTGAGATATAATCAAATTTTACACTTGAATCCAAGTTATTCTGTAACTGTCATTATTATTACTAATTAGATTCTCATTACTGTATTTTGACTAGTTTTTTAACCAACAGCATAAAGTCACATGATGTATAAATACTTTAAAATTTAATTTTATAAATACTTTACAATTTACAATTTATATCCCACTATTAAACATAAATACGTAAATAGAATTATATATAAATAAATGTCACTATTAAACATACATATGTAAATAAAATTATATATAAATATATGCCACTATTAAACATAACTAAAATTAAATGAGGTATAAGTATATCCCACTATTAAACATATAAATAAATAAATAAATACTTGTCATTATTAAACATACATACATAAATAAAAGCTTTTATAAATACAAATATATGCCACTATTAAACATAAATAAATAAAATTATGTATAAATATATCCCACTGTAAATAAATAAAACTATATATAAATATATATTATATATTATAAATATATTTTAAAATAAATACATTGTTGCGAATGACTGTGACAGTGTCATGCAGCATTATTTTCACTTACAATGAGGCCAGACAAATGACAAGAAAAACACAAAAATAAAAATACAATCAACTACGTGCTAAAGCTGAAATAGATGGCCGTTTCTGACATGCGCTCACCCTGGAAGACGTGGTTGCGTCCGAACTTTGGTATGTCGGGGTGATGGGCGATG